>NW_015505559.1:134671-153733 GCF_001515645.1 Sinocyclocheilus grahami | reverse complement strand
ACATTTTCATTTGCACTCATTTGTTTAAAGAGTGATGATTGTCTAACGGGACGGCTGAGGAAAGCGATGTGGAATTGCACTTGAGGTTCTGGTTTCTCAGGACAGAAAGAGATTTACGAGGAAGTCTTGGGGGATGGGGCGGCAGCGGTGTGCGGCTGACACTCTCTCTCTTTCTCCTCAGTCTCCATAAGCTACAGGATGTGTGCACTTTACAATGATGTGTTTAGAGGACACTGGGAAAATCCCAACAAACTTGACGAAAGAGTGCCAACTCTTACACAACATAGGGCTCTTGAAAACAAAACAGGTTACACTCAGACACGCCTCATGTTCTAATAATACACTCTTAACCACTAGAGCTGGGCAATAAATATATATTTGATACTTACAATATTCCCAAGGATGTTTTAGTGGTATTTAATCAAGAAACTTTGTGAATGTTGTGAATAATAATTTGTACATATTTTACAATATTATTTTTGTATTTGTGTGTAGTATAGTCCATACACTAATCCATGCCCCTTGAGACTGAAGGTGTACAGAGGGCACACAGAGGCCCATGTTTTTTGTGACATGTCCAGGTCACAACATTTTTTTGAAATATTTAAAAGTTTTGATTTTTTAAAATTATGATTATTATTTTAACAAATAAGCACATTCCCCTAAAAATTTTTTTATGGATATTTTACTTTCAGGTTTTTCACAATGGGGCTTCTGATTGATGTCATTCCGATTTTTTATTGTATTAAAATATTGTATTTTTAAATTAGCATACATGTTTTTTTTAATTAGCATACATGGATGTTAGTTGTATTTAATTTTTACTGTTTTATGGAAATTTTACTTTTTTTTTGTAATTCCATTTATTTCCAATTTAAATTCTCGTTACTGTCATTTCGAACTTTTATATTGTATTAAAAATCTATATGGTAATACAATTAATATTATTATTTGTTAAATCAGCATACATAAACATCATTAATGTTTTACTTTTTATTTTTACTGTTTTTATGGACATTACTTTTGAGCTTTTTGTAATTCCATTTAATCTGAATGGGGATTCTAATTCATTCCGAACTTTAAAGAATGTCAGTACAATAAAACAAGTTTATTACATATTAATCTGTATTTTATTACATTACATAAAAGAAAGACTGATAATGAAAATTCAGGGAGAAAAAGTGCTGAGTATAAATAAAAGTATAATTCCATTTTTCTTTCTTTCTTTTGATTTTCCAGTGAAATGTAACCCTGGTTTTTATCATGAGATTTGACCTGTTACGCAGAGATCACTGTGTGTCATCAGTGACGTAGCAAGTTCGATGCAATTTGCCCAACTGGAGTTCTCTCAGGCACTGGACAGCATGGTGGATGTGAAAATCTGCTGAAGGATTTGAGGGATCTGCTTGGTGTCCATGGCAACAAAAGATCGTCCGGTCGGCAGAGTCCTCTGGAGCCTGGATGTCGGAGAGAGAGAAAAGAGCCCCCACATCAAACATTAGCAATGCAAATGAGCTTTTCCTCCCCAGTTCCTATTCCTCCATAGGAGGGACAATGGCTGTCATTCACAGTGGGGCTTTGATAAGATACGGGGCCTTGGGAAAAGCCTGTTGGTTAAGAGGGGCTGAAAGCAAAGTGCCACTCCTCCCTCTTCACTAATCATTCATTACTGTCATTTAGTCCCTTTAAAAAGAAGGCACATGTTCAGAGAGGACTGCTCTTTAAATCACGGAGGCCATGAAAAGACAGTCTATATGGGACATGTCTGACCACCACGGTGGCGCCTTCCGCATGCCTTCAAGCTCTCCTTATGTGCCCTCTGTGAGTCAAGACCCACAAAATCCACCACATAACATGAACAATGCACCAAAAAGAGCTGTACATGAGCCTATAGACTTTCGTCTTTTATTGGAGAAAGGACTTACAAATCACACAGGCCACAGCAAAGTGATGACAGAAAGGGAATGCTAATTACATTTCAAACTCATTATGCTTTATAGTGCCGCCCTAAACATTTAAGACTGCAATTAGCACTGAAATGGACCTTGTTTTTTTGAGTGAACTTTAGAAACCAACTTTCACTGCATGACAGTTCTGCTGAAATGCCACTGGCCGATTCTGATCCAGGCTTAACCTTTAACCAAGCACGCTAACATTTAACACGCAACCTGCTGCGGGTCATTAACCTGTCTGCCTGGTCTCCTAGGGAACCGATGAAGATGGCGAAGGCATTGACCTGCGGGTTACCTGATCTTGCTAACAATGGATGCTCAACTCACACAAGCACTTTGAACTTATTTTTTGCACTAATTTGTTGACCTTCTTTGGGTCAAAATGGCCAGAACACAACATGAAGGTTTAAAAGAATACAAATCATCACCTCTCACAATTCTGGAGAGAAATCGCGACACAAGGATGAAAATTTCTAGAGCACATGTGTCGACCGCCTGTCTCTCAAAATGCTAAATGTTATCAAAAAGGAGTATACATTGAAGGATTATGTATTTGGCTTATACGCTAGTTTCGTTATTGTCAAAACTGAAGTATACTTTGGGCTTTACTCTACTATTGCACTCTTTCATTAGTTGTTTCCATCCAAAGTTGTGAATTTAACTTGTGTGAGAAATTATCACATTACATAAAACATCTGTGAATAAACCTCCGTTTCCATCCAGCGAGTTCAAGAGAACAAAATCTTTACTATCTGGTAAACTGGCAGCAAATATCAGTAAGAAAAAAGAAAGTTGCTGCAATCGGAGAAGCCACTGCAACTTTTTTTTTAACATAGTTACTTGTGCCTCAAGAGCACGCAGACGAAACGCAATAAACTCAAATTTACTATGAGTTACTGTCATTCAGAGGCGGATTCATAACGTTTGGGAACAGATTCGTGTAAAACAGTTCTGGGATGTAATTATATACCAAATCATTTTGGCGACAGATTTTGGCCCAGGCTTTTCAGAATGACTAAACCAACATTTCAGATGCTGTGCAATGAGATTGGTCAGCTGATTAGTACAGTTATGCTATATGTTATGATCTGTTAAAGCAGTCACATGACTATTTGATGTGCAAAGAATATATTCTGTAAATGTGTTTCCATGCGTCGTGGAACAGCTCATGCCCAGTTTTTTTGCAAATTGATCATGATGTGTGGCTTTTTATCGTGGACTACTTTCAGTTTTAATACAAGGTCTACAATCTTGTGTGCTCGTGGCTTTAAGGCGAGTCAGTTCACTTGGCCGTCATCTTGGCAGAGCCAAGTGTAAAAATCTGAGTTTGCCAATGGTTTCAATGATGTTTTTGCAGTGATGGCTGAAACCAGGGACTGAAATATTACTAGCAGAACTTTGCTTTGGGAAGAAATGAGATTGTTTCCGTTTTGAAGGCCCCAATCTGGCTGCAGTCGTGCGTCAGTGAATCCCAGAGACCATCCCTGCAGTCTCATGTCTGAGAATTTATGCTTGACTTTCTTCCTGATGTGGTCACATAAGACAATAGGAGGAATTCTAGGAGAAACGCTGGCTACTACGTCAGCACAAGTGAATTCATAAGAGCAGAGATTTAAAAACAAAACTGGGAAATGAGGTCACCCCTGCATTACAGAAGCATTACTGTACCTTCAAAACCTTCAGCCTCTCCTTGTTGTTCTTGGGCACTTTGTCACATCTGACCAGTTCTATGTCAAACCCGTCTCCAGAGTTCCCCATAATATCATACTAAAGAGGAAAAAAACAGGAAGAAGGAGAAGGGTTAGTTCACGCTGCAAAGAACATAAGCAGACAAACAACAATATGCCCCATGCAGGAAATACACACTCTTCAGGAAACGATTATTATTAGTGTACCTTAGGGTATTTTTGTCATTGTGGTTATCTGAGATGTGTCAATGATGCAAAAAATTATACACAAAACACAGACGTTTTAGAAAATTTGTGTAGATACGTTTTTCCATAGATAATAAAGATTAGCATTTACTTCCAAGTCACAAAACTCTTGTGATGTGATGCTGATGTAAATGAGTTATAATTACATAACACAATGTGGATGGCAGATTCAGAGAGTTGATGTTATGAGTTACACTCATGACTGAATAGTCAATCAAAATGGGAAGTTTCATAATAATCTTTTGTCCAGCTCAACAGTGAGCGAGTGTCTTTGCCAACGATGCAGCAGTTGATGGCACTGACAATCTGAAAAACATCAAATTCCATTACGTCAATATGTCTTCAGCAAACGTTTGGCTGGCCGTATCAAGGGGACAGTAGTCTCAGCCTCAAGAAACCTGCCCACTGATGTATACTGTACAGCAAGGTTGCAGAAGCTGATTGAAATTCCTAGATCAGATATGACTGGTTAACTTTCCACAGTATCTGGGAATCAGAGTGGACTGGTTTTAAACTGTCTACTGTATTTGGAAGGTTCTCGGCCAGAAAAAGCATCAGTGTGGACCAGACTCTATGTTGATTGTCAAAGGTTTGGCTACTAAACTAAGGGAACACAGAGTAATGTATAACCTGCAGTGCTGAGCGGGTCAAAGGACAAAAGAGAAGAATGCACCTGCCTTTAGATCACAGGTGGATGAGTTATCAGATGCACTTTTATGTAATGCAGATTATGTAAGTGTCACAGAGAAACAGATATATGACAGGCCAGCTGGATGAGCCGTTTGACAGCTAACGTGGGGCCATAAAGTCTGGCGGCCCACACACACACACACACACACATGAACATACTTACCATCTCACATATCACTGTCATGTCGTCCATCTTTGTCACCATCTATTACACTCTACATTAACTGAGTTCTGACTAGGGCTGGGCAATATACAGTAGCTAAAATATATACACTACTGTTCAAAATTTGGGGTCAGCAAGCGTTTATTTACTAAAAATATATATTGTAAAATGTATCACGGTATCCACCAAAATGTTAAGCAGCACAACTGTTTTCAACCCTGATAATAATAAATGTTTGTTGATACAGCCAATTCTAAAGAACTGATTCACAGAAATGAACTGAACTTACCAGCTCTTTGCTATTGAGATCTAAATCAGAGACACTATCACAACCTCTCTGTCTTAATGCTATTTTATTCCAACTGCACTACTTGCATTTGTTTTCAGTAAACCTAATGGAAAATAAGTGTCTTAAAAATCATCACTACTGGCTCGTTTATCATGGTCAAAAATGTATATTATATATTTAAGCAATATTGATATGCGAGCAATGCGCTGCCCTGTGATTGAGATGTTTCAGTGCTGTTGGTAGTCAAATTACTGCACCGGATCCAGCTGTTTTATAAATATTACACATGATCTATTTTTATATCATCCCGCCTCAGATCTGACCCCACACATTGAAAGTGTTGATGGGCATTAGAGCAGAGCCGGATAACGTGAGCCACTGACAGCCGCAGCTGCCCGGGATGGAGATAACAGATCATCTTTTGTGCAGGCACTACAAATCGGCGAGCAGCTCCCAACAAGAGCCGTGATTCACTGCCTCCAGAGCATCTGCCAGCAGCTCAGACGGACAGAGACGGAGAGATGCAGGCAGGAAAAAGAGGAACATCACGTGAAAGAGAGAGACTGAGAGAGCTACTTACCAATAATCAACCTAAACCACCACGACTGTCTCCATGGCAGCCGATACCTTACATCATCCTTATTGCCATGGCGATCTCCATAACAGTGTCAGCATGTGTGGTGGGGACATCCCTATTACTCATCAGATCGGCCCAAGACTTTCACTGTTTAAGGACGTCAACAGAAGAGCTGTTTCCATGGTGCGTTGCCTGGAGAAGGTTTATTGTAAACAGATTTCACTATTTTTATTGCGTTTGTGGTGAGAAGATTGCGATAGATCAAAGTCTTGTGACTATATTTAAACTCTGTGGGCAACTTAAGACGAGATGGCCATCAAAATTAGATTCCCTGAGCACTGGCGTGAATTTATTTCAAATGAAAGCTCTGTCCCAAAATCTTGTGACACACTGCTGTCTAAACAGTCTGGTCTTCTAAGGTAGCATCTTCATTCAAATGGAACCATAAATGACAAAGCTGGTAAACTAATTTTAGGTTAAACTGGTCCACCAACCTGGCCACCAACATATCAGTAAACCAGACCAGATATTTATTTATTTTTTTGGCAGGGATGTTGCAAAGCTAATAGCAACTCCAAAAAGCACAAAATAAATCACATGCATTAATACTGAATAAAATACAGATTTTTTTTATAAATTATTTTTTTGCATTTCTTAATTTTTTAGCAATGCATTAATTGGATCAAAAGTGACAGTAAAGACATTTATAAAGTTACAAGATTTCTATTTCAAAGAAATGCTGTTCTTTTGAACTATTAATCAAAGAATCATGAATAAAATCTATCACGGTTTGTTCAAAAATATTACACAGCACAAATGTTTTCAACATTAATAATAATAAGAAATGTTTCTTGGGGGCAATAAAATCAGTATATTATTATGATTTCTGAAGGATCATGTGACACTGACGACTGGAGTAATGATGCTGAAAATTCAACTTTGAAATTGAGTCAAATAGAAAAGTTATTGTAAATCATAATATTTCTGTTTTTATTGTATCAATTAAATGCAACCTTGGTGAGTATTAAACCTTTCTTTCAAAAACATCACAAAATCATACTGACCCCAAACTTTTGAACAGCAGTGTACATGTATAACCACTTTGCGATCACTTTGTCCACCATCTTGGATGGATTTTTTCTCTTAAGTCAGAAAAATGCTGATTACTGTTTGTCAAATCTCACCTTAAACTTGTGCTCATAGTTCTCAAGGGCCTCCATCACCATACACACGACCTCCATGGAGCGCTCCAGACGGCCATCCATGCCATTAAAGCGATACATGCTGCCAGAAACATCCGCTAGCAGACATAAACGCTTCGACTTCTGCTGAGGAGACCCCTACTGCAGCCAGACCGGAGGAAAATACATAAGTCATCCACACTTCAAGACTCGAATGACCAGACAAATATATAATTAGGAAAATCGTTTAATACAGTTAGCCTCCATGGAGCGCTCCAGACGGCCATCCATGCCATTAAAGCGATACATGCTGCCAGAAACATCCGCTAGCAGACATAAACGCTTCGACTAGCCAGACCGGAGGAAAATACATAAGTCATCCACACTTCAAGACTCGAATGACCAGACAAATATATAATTAGGAAAATCGTTTAATACAGTTACTATGTGGTTGCTTTAATTGCAGCATTTTGTTTGCCCAGACTCCTCTTCTGAAAGGCTTTATGGGCAGTGAGGTTTTTAATGGATTATAAAGGAGCCACATAATATACTGAAGGTTATTACAATCAATTCAGAAAGCAGATTTTAAATGAGGGCTTATGGGAAACTCTAAATATTATGTGATCTTCTTGCTGTGACAGTCTGCTAAACTGCCATTCATGATTACCAGTAGAAGAAACAATATATATATATTAATAAATAAACAAATTACAATTTTTGGGGGAAAAATGATTATTCTAAAATAACAATGCAGGAATGAATCATTCACAATGAGATTAGTAACAACAATAACATAGATGAAAAATAATTAAAAGAAATGGCGAATTTTCATGTTGTGCCAACTTTACGGTGTATGTGAGAAACAGACCAAAACCGAAGTGGTTATTTGCTGAAAATGAGAGAATTTGTGTTCATGTGTGTTTGTATTGTTCTATGTGATGAATATAGAGTGATAATGAGCCCTCACCTCTGGCTCTAGCTCTCCTCTGCGTTTTTAAAATCCTTTCTCTCCTGTCAGGCCGTCAATGATCTTAGCATCGTCCAGCTCACCCAGAGCCTGATTCCTCAGCCACTGCCTGTCCTTCCCTTTAGCCTGAAACACAAACACCATTTACATCTTCTACTACTACTACAAAAAAGCTCATTCAAATAGTGTTCTTGCTATATATCAAAAAATGTTTAGTGAGGTTCAACACTAGCTCTACATATGAAATAAAAAATAATTAACAACAAATAATACAAGTTCTGTAATAAAATAATTAGTAAAACAGTGAAGTATAAAAAGACTTTACAATAAGGTCCCATTAGTAATGCATTAACTAACACTAGTACTTATTAACCTATGTACAAATTAGTTAATAAAAATACAGCTATTTAATTTATTTAATAAATAAAATTTTTGATTTTTATTAATATATTAGTAAATGTTGAAACTAAGACTACTAGAAGCTTTAGACAGAAGTATTTTTCATTAACTAATGTAGGTAACCAGTGTTGACAAATGGAGCGTTATTGTAAAGTGTTACTGCAGAATGCAAGTAATATACAAAATAATTGAATTTTTCAAACTCAGTTGTGAGCTAGCATGCAAATCTCAGTCATGTCCTTGACCTCCTCGGCTTCAAACATGGATCCAAATATCAACAAACACCCATGGAAGCACTTCCACATGTGACTCTCATTATATGAGCGAGTACACTCTTAAAAATAAAGGTGCTTCACGATGCCATAGAAGAACCTTTTTGTCTAAATGGTTCCATAAAGAACCTTTAACATCTGAAGAACCTTTCTGTTTCACTTTGGGGCGAAAGAAGGTTCTTCAGATTATAAAAAGGTAAGAAAGAGATGGTTCTTTAAAGAACCTTTGACTGAATGGTTCTTTGTGGAACCAAAAATGGTTCTTCTATAGTATCGCTTGAAGAACCTGTTGAAGCACCTTTATTTTTAAGAGTGTATGTCAGATCTCCATGAAGAACAATGAACCAACACGTCACTACTCATCACTCACTCACACACACACACACACACACGGAATGAATCATTCACAATGAGATTAGTAACAACAATAACATAGATGAAAAATAATTAAAAGAAATGGCGAATTTTCATGTTGTGCCAACTTTACGGTGTATGTGAGAAACAGACCAAAACCGAAGTGGTTATTTGCTGAAAATGAGAGAATTTGTGTTCATGTGTGTTTGTATTGTTCTATGTGATGAATATAGAGTGATAATGAGCCCTCACCTCTGGCTCTAGCTCTCCTCGGCGTTTTTAAAATCCTTTCTCTCCTGTCAGGCCGTCAATGATCTTAGCATCGTCCAGCTCACCCAGAGCCTGATTCCTCAGCCACTGCCTCTCCTTCCCTTTAGCCTGAAACACAAACACCATTTACATCTTCTACTACTACTACAAAAAAGCTCATTCAAATAGTGTTCTTGCTATATATCAAAAAATGTTTAGTGAGGTTCAACACTAGCTCTACATATGAAATAAAAAATAATTAACAACAAATAATACAAGTTCTGTAATAAAATAATTAGTAAAACAGTGAAGTATAAAAAGACTTTACAATAAGGTCCCATTAGTAATGCATTAACTAACACTAGTACTTATTAACCTATGTACAAATTAGTTAATAAAAATACAGCTATTTAATTTATTTAATAAATAAAATTTTTGATTTTTATTAATATATTAGTAAATGTTGAAACTAAGACTACTAGAAGCTTTAGACAGAAGTATTTTTCATTAACTAATGTAGGTAACCAGTGTTGACAAATGGAGCGTTATTGTAAAGTGTTACTGCAGAATGCAAGTAATATACAAAATAATTGAATTTTTCAAACTCAGTTGTGAGCTAGCATGCAAATCTCAGTCATGTCCTTGACCTCCTCGGCTTCAAACATGGATCCAAATATCAACAAACACCCATGGAAGCACTTCCACATGTGACTCTCATTATATGAGCGAGTACACTCTTAAAAATAAAGGTGCTTCACGATGCCATAGAAGAACCTTTTTGTCTAAATGGTTCCATAAAGAACCTTTAACATCTGAAGAACCTTTCTGTTTCACTTTGGGGCGAAAGAAGGTTCTTCAGATTATAAAAAGGTAAGAAAGAGATGGTTCTTTAAAGAACCTTTGACTGAATGGTTCTTTGTGGAACCAAAAATGGTTCTTCTATAGTATCGCTTGAAGAACCTGTTGAAGCACCTTTATTTTTAAGAGTGTATGTCAGATCTCCATGAAGAACAATGAACCAACACGTCACTACTCATCACTCACTCACACACACACACACACACACACACAAGCACGTACAAAAACAGGCATGCAAGCACACACAGATTCAGACACATTCACAGACATACACACACCATACACCCATTATTATTATCCAGGTAATAAGGAAAGCACCACATATGCTCTTGCAAAAGTTTCAGTCAGAAGTGTGAAGTAATAAAGAGTCATGGGCTGAAGAAACAGCACAGAGGCTGACGGCACTCCAGGAACTGACTGAATGGATGAGATCATCTTCTTTATTCTGTGTCACATCTCAAGTCTGTGTGAGAAGGAACTCTAATGCTCCATTTCCACACAAATGCTGAATGATGACAGAACTGACTGTGTTACAACATAACCTGCCCACAAACAAACACAGCAAGGCTTTTATGTATGTATACACATATTCCCAAACTTTTTTGTCAGCCCAACCCTTTTGACCTAAAATATTCACTTGAGATTTTAAGTTAATATATAATAATTCAACAACAACAACATTAACCAGCATCAGGTAAATAAATAAACTAGTAAGTGTTTTATATTGATTGATTTTTTTTTTCAGTTTCATATTTTTATGATTTAATTCATTTATAACATTTCTTAACCTCAATTCACTAACCTCCTGCAGTTTCCTGAGAACCTCCAGGGGTTCGCAAACCCCAGTTTGACATGAATATGTTCATGTTATATTCAAATCATATTGTCATATTAAAATGATCTGAAACTATTTTGTCAAAATAAATAAAAATAAAACTTAAATCTGAAATCAATCTGTTTCAATCTAAATGTAAAAATAGTGGAAATGAGCATGCGCAATTAGCTTCTCAAAATCTGCAAATATGGTAGTGATATTATGCATCCCTTCTTGTAATCTCAACTAAAACAATTTAATTTTTTTTGGTTATATTTTGAAAAGTTTTGAAAAATACCCGATAAGTATATGCAATATCGTGATGTTCGCCTTTGTAAACACCATTAGTAGAAGTCCTCAAACTAATATAACAGCATGTGGTCTCAGAGTATTAATGAGTGCATATACCTGTTGCGTATGGACCAATCAGACACACAATTTTTTTTTGTTATATTTAACAAATACTCTGTAACACACCAACAAACCAACTATGAGGGTCTATGGACCCTTCCCCTGAAATGCATCTAACACCTCAGAAAGGCAGAACAGGCCTCTGGTTCCATGGCAACCAATGCTGATATCACTGGTTTTATTGCCCAAAGGAATGCGGGCAGAAAAACTCACAATTCATTTACCCTTTGGAAAGACACACAATGCCCATAAAAATTGACTCTTCTCTAATTAATTCATAGAAAAACCTTTCTGTGAATAAACACATCTCCTCAGGACATTGTGTATACCATTACTGTTCTTGTATATTGTCTTTTGAATTGTATACTGTTTTGTGTGTCTGTTATGATAGATCACTAGTTAATATAACCCCACCAATACCATGTTTGGTCTCTTTGAATTCGTCTTCTGATTATCTAAACGAGAGTGTATATTTTATGTTGGTACATACACTCTTAAAAATAAAGGTGCTTCAAAAGGTTCTTCAAGCGATGCCATAGAAGAACCATTTTTGGTTCCACAAAGAACCATTCAGTCAAAGGTTCTTTAAAGAACCATCTCTTTCTTGCGTTTTTGTAATCTGAAGAACCTTATGTTGCCACAAAGAACCTTTTGGGAAACAGAAAGGTTCTTCAGATGTTAAAGGTTCTTTATGGAACCATTTAGACAAAAAGGTTCTTCTATGGCATCGTGAAGCACCTTTATTTTTAAGAGTGTAGGCAATATATTAGTGTTCTAAGAATCTTTAGTAATTTTGCATCAACACCCAATCTAGTTCCATATGCAAATTACCATGCTCTCACACAAAGGGTCATAAAACTCCCCAATATTTCCAACCTCCCGCTTGGAATTTCAGCCTTTCTCATTGGACAAGCCCATCCTGAGAGGCGTGAATCTTCTCAGACCTTAAAAGGCTCACGCACAGTTCTGCCTATGTTGTTCTTCTTTTGCGAAGTCTTCTGCTAAAACCTTCTGATTGTGGCCCGTGTGGAGAGCCTGAGCCGGTGCGGGCGTGCCCGGTGGGCTCCAACACATAGCCAGTCAGTCTGCGGTTCTGTTAAATGCTGAGAAGATGAGGATGTGTGCTCGAACTCTCCTGGAACCCTTAAGTGTGCCAGGCTTCGGCCTTGTCTTTCCATTCAACAAAGATCCTCGGCTCTCAGCTGATGTCTCTCTTAGCTCTTTTTCACTTTCTATTGGGAAGAAACTCCCAATCACCATCGAGTCAGAACATCTTTGGAGTTCATCACTCTTCAAACCCGGAATAAGGTGATCTCCTACACCACCGAACCTCCAAACCATCAAGACTTTCATCCGAGACTGCATCCGTACACTCGTTCCAGGCCAAGGCAATGCAAGTATCGTACATTTAACTAAACGAAACAGAGGTTTAATATAAGCTGTAGACCCCGTTCTAAAACGGCGCTGATGGTTTCACTCAGGTGGTTAACTGACTGACCTCCTCGGCTTCAAACATGGATCCAAATATCAACAAACACCCATGGAAGCACTTCCACATGTGACTCTCATTATATGAGCGAGTACACTCTTAAAAATAAAGGTGCTTCACGATGCCATAGAAGAACCTTTTTGTCTAAATGGTTCCATAAAGAACCTTTAACATCTGAAGAACCTTTCTGTTTCACTTTGGGGCGAAAGAAGGTTCTTCAGATTATAAAAAGGTAAGAAAGAGATGGTTCTTTAAAGAACCTTTGACTGAATGGTTCTTTGTGGAACCAAAAATGGTTCTTCTATAGTATCGCTTGAAGAACCTGTTGAAGCACCTTTATTTTTAAGAGTGTATGTCAGATCTCCATGAAGAACAATGAACCAACACGTCACTACTCATCACTCACTCACACACACACACACACACACACACAAGCACGTACAAAAACAGGCATGCAAGCACACACAGATTCAGACACATTCACAGACATACACACACCATACACCCATTATTATTATCCAGGTAATAAGGAAAGCACCACATATGCTCTTGCAAAAGTTTCAGTCAGAAGTGTGAAGTAATAAAGAGTCATGGGCTGAAGAAACAGCACAGAGGCTGACGGCACTCCAGGAACTGACTGAATGGATGAGATCATCTTCTTTATTCTGTGTCACATCTCAAGTCTGTGTGAGAAGGAACTCTAATGCTCCATTTCCACACAAATGCTGAATGATGACAGAACTGACTGTGTTACAACATAACCTGCCCACAAACAAACACAGCAAGGCTTTTATGTATGTATACACATATTCCCAAACTTTTTTGTCAGCCCAACCCTTTTGACCTAAAATATTCACTTGAGATTTTAAGTTAATATATAATAATTCAACAACAACAACATTAACCAGCATCAGGTAAATAAATAAACTAGTAAGTGTTTTATATTGATTGATTTTTTTTTTCAGTTTCATATTTTTATGATTTAATTCATTTATAACATTTCTTAACCTCAATTCACTAACCTCCTGCAGTTTCCTGAGAACCTCCAGGGGTTCGCAAACCCCAGTTTGACATGAATATGTTCATGTTATATTCAAATCATATTGTCATATTAAAATGATCTGAAACTATTTTGTCAAAATAAATAAAAATAAAACTTAAATCTGAAATCAATCTGTTTCAATCTAAATGTAAAAATAGTGGAAATGAGCATGCGCAATTAGCTTCTCAAAATCTGCAAATATGGTAGTGATATTATGCATCCCTTCTTGTAATCTCAACTAAAACAATTTAATTTTTTTTGGTTATATTTTGAAAAGTTTTGAAAAATACCCGATAAGTATATGCAATATCGTGATGTTCGCCTTTGTAAACACCATTAGTAGAAGTCCTCAAACTAATATAACAGCATGTGGTCTCAGAGTATTAATGAGTGCATATACCTGTTGCGTATGGACCAATCAGACACACAATTTTTTTTTGTTATACTTAACAAATACTCTGTAACACCCCAACAAACCAACTATGAGGGTCTATGGACCCTTCCCCTGAAATGCATCTAACACCTCAGAAAGGCAGAACAGGCCTCTGGTTCCATGGCAACCAATGCTGATATCACTGGTTTTATTGCCCAAAGGAATGCGGGCAGAAAAACTCACAATTCATTTACCCTTTGGAAAGACACACAATGCCCATAAAAATTGACTCTTCTCTAATTAATTCATAGAAAAACCTTTCTGTGAATAAACACATCTCCTCAGGACATTGTGTATACCATTACTGTTCTTGTATATTGTCTTTTGAATTGTATACTGTTTTGTGTGTCTGTTATGATAGATCACTAGTTAATATAACCCCACCAATACCATGTTTGGTCTCTTTGAATTCGTCTTCTGATTATCTAAACGAGAGTGTATATTTTATGTTGGTACATACACTCTTAAAAATAAAGGTGCTTCAAAAGGTTCTTCAAGCGATGCCATAGAAGAACCATTTTTGGTTCCACAAAGAACCATTCAGTCAAAGGTTCTTTAAAGAACCATCTCTTTCTTGCGTTTTTGTAATCTGAAGAACCTTATTTTGCCACAAAGAACCTTTTGGGAAACAGAAAGGTTCTTCAGATGTTAAAGGTTCTTTATGGAACCATTTAGACAAAAAGGTTCTTCTATGGCATCGTGAAGCACCTTTATTTTTAAGAGTGTAGGCAATATATTAGTGTTCTAAGAATCTTTAGTAATTTTGCATCAACACCCAATCTAGTTCCATATGCAAATTACCATGCTCTCACACAAAGGGTCATAAAACTCCCCAGTATTTCCAACCACCCGCTTGGAATTTCAGCCTTTCTCATTGGACAAGCCCATCCTGAGAGGCGTGAATCTTCTCAGACCTTAAAAGGCTCACGCACAGTTCTGCCTATGTTGTTCTTCTTTTGCGAAGTCTTCTGCTAAAACCTTCTGATTGTGGCCCGTGTGGAGAGCCTGAGCCGGTGCGGGCGTGCCCGGTGGGCTCCAACACATAGCCAGTCAGTCTGCGGTTCTGTTAAATGCTGAGAAGATGAGGATGTGTGCTCGAACTCTCCTGGAACCCTTAAGTGTGCCAGGCTTCGGCCTTGTCTTTCCATTCAACAAAGATCCTCGGCTCTCAGCTGATGTCTCTCTTAGCTCTTTTTCACTTTCTATTGGGAAGAAACTCCCAATCACCATCGAGTCAGAACATCTTTGGAGTTCATCACTCTTCAAACCCGGAATAAGGTGATCTCCTACACCACCGAACCTCCAAACCATCAAGACTTTCATCCGAGACTGCATCCGTACACTCGTTCCAGGCCAAGGCAATGCAAGTATCGTACATTTAACTAAACGAAACAGAGGTTTAATATAAGCTGTAGACCCCGTTCTAAAACGGCGCTGATGGTTTCACTCAGGTGGTTAACTGACGCTTTTCATTCTCTGGTTTTCCTGATGGTTTCATCCATCAAGTCTCATTTGCCCTTTCCCCTGTATGAGTGATTGTTTGTTTGTTAGAATAGTTTGTTAGTGTTTAGTTAATAAAACTCTTGTGCACAAATTACATGAGTTTCTGATTCTGCTTTGCAAATTAATGTCGATTTTCGTTTTTGATCCTTACTACATGCTCTAATGTATTACCGTATTGACCCGGATATAAGACTATGTTTCTTTCTTGGAAATACATCTGAAAAAAACGCGGTCGTCTTATATTCAGGGTCTAGACTTTGACATGTCAATAATGCACCCACAACAATAGGCGGCACCAAATACGCATAAAACGAGTGTGCCATGAACTACGTAATGTAATGCGTGTTGTAAAGATCGCGAGTAAAAACAAAAGAAAAAGAAAACCTTACAGCTGCATGAGTCGTGACTGTCACGTTAGCCGGATGGGACCAAACTCCCTTTGTGATTTTAAAATGTAAGACAGTACCCAGATTTGAAGACTACAGTAAGATTTAACTTCTACTGTTAATGAGATTTTGGTAGGCTACTATTAGATGGATAGCCTAAATGTCCTAATTCAGATGGGCTTTTACCATACTTTCAAAACAAAAATTAAAATAGGAAAAATATGCAATGAGAAAGACAAAATGTGTTTTACTGAGAAAAGACAAGATTTGGTTTAAAAAGCCTTTTTCCAAAAGGTACATCTGGAAAAAGGGGGGTCGTCTTATATTTGGGCCAATACGGTAATACTGTATGAAAGTATTTTCTGTGGCCATGGAAATATCCTTTCCTAGAGTTGATATGAACTTACACTGACTGTTCGCTGGACGAACAGATTGGTTGATGGCAATTTAATTCTGCTACAGTTACTACTGGCAGCTGATATAAATTGTAATTAATCATAATTAACTGTAATTATTTATATACATTTCCCTTTTGAGCTAATTTGCTACATAGCACACACTACTGCACAACCTGCTGCTAACACTTATCTGCCAGGTAGGTGTGTGAATGTTTGGGAGAGTCAGCTGTGGAAAAACATATGCTATGATGAGCAGTGATTACAGAGTAAAGGCACGGCTCCAAATGTGTGGTTTTGCTCTCTTTTTACAGCTCTCCTATACATTCCTTTGAAGATGAAGGAACTGTTGTTGTTTTGGTTTTTCTGTTCCTCTGTTCACCATACAACATTCAAAAGTTTAGAAAACTTGACTAAATTTATGTTTCTTGTGATCTTAAAAAATGCTAATTGTACCTGCATAGGATTTTTTTCCTCTCATACAATTTGTTTGTTTGTTTCTTTGTTGTTTGAAAAAAGTAATAATAATAATAAATAAATAAAATAAAAAAATTCAGAAATATTTATTTATTTTTGGAAAAATAGTGCACAGAAAAATAATTATTTTTGTGCTCCCAAAAATAATTTTTGTAGTTGGAAACTGAATAGAAAAGGAAGAGCAGTTACTAAGTGTCTAGCATAAACGTAAACATCAACAGTGTGTAAAAAGCCCCCCTAAAATGTAGTTTTTTTTAATAAAACTGAATGTATACATATTTGTATTACTTTATTTTATTTTATTTTAGAAATAGAATAATTTTTTTTGAGTTGGAAACTGGATAGAAAAGGAAAAGCAGTCAATAAGTTTCTAGAACACGTTAACATCAATAGTGTTTAAAAAGCATCCCAAGATGCACCTCACAAAGTTGGTTGAAAATTCTACTATTACTCCAAGATGTTGAAAATAATAATAATAATACAGAATGAGTATATGTTTCTAACCTCTGACTGTTAGTGTATGTGTCAGCACCTTTACAGGAGCAAATGAACAGGCAGTGGCCAAATTACTATGCGGAAAAGGCCCAAGCGGTGAACAGAGGCTCAGGGTGAGGTGGAGGTTAAGTTCTTCTCAGGACAGAACCTGTGCAGAGCGATTCCAGTGCACTCATCTGGACCACACACATGCCCGTGTGGCTGCCATCTCTCGCTACAGCACTAGGTGAAAGGAGATAGCACTGATTTAGAGGAGCGGACTGTGAAAGACAGACAGAGATAATCCTTGTCACCATGTTTTCACATAAACACATGTGTCTTTGAGCAGAGCTCCTCACACGGGCTGCCAAAGAGGAACCTGATCCTCCCAGCGGCTGGAGCCGGCGCTCTGTTCACACAGCACAGGGAATCCAAACGAGCACTCAGCTCAGAGCGCACACAGATCTCAGATCAGATCGGGCCGCCGCTGCTTGCTTTGTACAATGTGGACGGGGAAACCAGCTGGTCTTCAATCAGCATTTTCTGAGAAACTCCACCCATGTTCCAGCGCTCTGTCCACCCACACCCAAACAAAAAAGATCAGACGCGCTACTGGACATCCTTCCATACAGAATGACAGCCGCCTGGGTCCATATCGACGGACCAATCGGAGAACAGGGCGCCTAATAATAATAACAGTGCATGTTCTTTTGGAGTAACAGGATGTCTTGACTCTCGTGAGTTGGCTGAAAAGCTAAAGGAAAACCATTTGTGTGGTTGCGTGTGTCTTCATGTGTGCACAGAAGTGTCTTTATGTGTACATAAGAGTGTGTGTGCTAGAGCTTTCACGAATACTCATATATATATAGTATTGGAATACTGAATACTATTGAATACTTAGGACCATGTGATATTTCAGTTGTTCTTTTTTAATAAATCTGCAAAAATGTCAACAATTCTGTGTTTTTCTGTCAATATGGGGTGCTGTGTGTACATTAATGAGGAAAAAAAATTACTTAAATGATTTTAGCAAATGGCTGCAATATAACAAAGAGTGAAAAATTTAAGGGGGTCTGAATACTTTCCGTACCCACTGTATATATATAGTGAAAATGAAGTGACGTGTGGCCAAGTATGGTGACCCATACTTGGAATTTGTGCTCTGCATTTAACCCATCCAAGTGCACACACACAGTAGATAACACACACACACCGTGAACACACACCCGGAGCAGTGGGCAGCCATATTGCTGTGGCGCCCGGGGAGCAGTCGGGGGTTCGGTGCCTTGCTCAAGGGTCTCACCTCAGTCGTGGTATTGAGGGTGAAAGAGAGCGCTGGATATTCACTCCCCCCATGACAATTCCTGCCAGACCTGAGACTCGAACCCGCAACCTTCAGGTTACAAGTCAGACTCTCTAAACCAGTGATGGGTAAACTTGGCCCTTCCAGGCCACTTTCCTGCAGAGATTTGATCCAACCCTGATATGACTCACCTGCCTCTAGCCTTCTAGTAATCTTAAAGACAGTGGTTAGCTGGTTCAGGTGTGTTTGATTAGGGTTGGAGCTAACCTCTGAAGGAACATGGTCTGGAAGGGCCAAGTTTGACCATCCCTGCTCTAAACATTAGGCCATGACTGCCTATATTATATATATATATATACACACATATACAGTGGGTACGGAAAGTATTCAGACCCCCTTAAATTTTTCACTCTTTGTTATATTGCAGCCATTTGCTAAAATCATTTAAGT
>NW_015505559.1:106946-134235 GCF_001515645.1 Sinocyclocheilus grahami | reverse complement strand
TTTTGTAACCTTGGCGAGATCTGTGCCTTGCCACAATTCTGTTTCTGAGCTCTTCAGGCAGTTCCTTTTGACCTCATGATTCTCATTTGCTCTGACATGCACTGTGAGCGGTAATGTCTTATATAGACAGGTGTGTGGCTTTTCTAATCAAGTCCAATCAGTATAATCACACACAGCTGGACTCAAATGAAGGTGTAGAACCATCTCAAGGATTATCAGAAGAAATGGACAGCACCTGAGTTAAATATATGAGTGTCACAGCAAAGGGTCTGAATACTTAGGACCATGTGATATTTCAGTTTTTCTTTTTTAATAAATCTGCAAAAATGTCAACAATTCTGTGTTTTTCTGTCAATATGGGGTGCTGTGTGTACATTAATGAGGGGAAAAAAATTAACTTAAATGATTTTAGCAAATGGCTGCAATATAACAAAGAGTGAAAAATTTAAGGGGGTCTGAATACTTTCCGTACCCACTGTATATGAGCAATATCACATGAGTAGCAGTGCGATATACAGCCATATCGCACAGCTACGAGTGTGATATTGCGTTTATACAACAGCTAGACGGCAGAAGTGTAAGACGGCTGAAGAGACATAAGAAACAACAACAGAGTGTCATTAAAAACCCTCTTTTGTGCAGAACTACTTCCTTCCGCCACGGATTCAAACAGTTGAACAGTTGAGCTCAAGCCTCCATTACTAATTCGAAAACGTCACTTTAGAACTAGTAACTAGTGGTGCAACGGATCACAAAACTCACGATTCGAACCATATTACGGATTTTGAGTCACGGATCGGATAATTTTTCGGATCAGCAAAAAAAAAAATTTTGCTTTTCATTTATTACTGAAAGCTTACTTTAAGTGCTTCTATACCACAGCAAAAACTACTAGCTGAACTAATAAAGTCAGCAATAAAACAAGAACAATTACACAAATTACAAGCGTAGATGAATACAACAAAGTTACTAATAAAGTCAATAATAAAGCAAGAACAATTACACAAATTACATGCATGGATGAATACAAAATAAAGTTACTAATAAAGTCAGTAACACTAGCCTTCAGGTGCAGAAATGTAATAATTGTAAAATAACACAATAGTGCTCTTCACTGCATAAGTTAAATATAGTAGACAGAAGCAGGCATATAATAGGCTGGGTCTCTTTAAGACCAAATGCACGTACCTAATATACTGACACACATCCGCTTTCTTTCTCAGCTGTTTCGGTTCACTTAAGACAGAACCGACTGTGTTTACCAGAATACTTGCCAAAACGGGTATTTTAATATAACTTTGTGTGTATGTTTCCTTTCAAAGAGAGTGAAAGAGGAATCAATCTGTGTGAATCGCACCTCTCTCTCTCTGCGTGTGCTTGCTTCGGATGTGTGCGACAGCAATAGAAAACAGCGCGCGTGTTCTCTTTTGCTTGAATGGTTTAAAATAGTTTGAATGGGTAAACTGGCAAGAAAAAACACATGCAAACGATGAACTTCTAACTCTATAATTGTTAAATTTAACAGTTAATCCGCAAATCACATTCGCGCCAAACCGTGGGGTCTGCTCTGTACAGATCACGGATCATCCACGATCCGTTGCACCCCTACTAGTAACAAAGGAACGTTGAGTTGCTTCATTGAAAGCTTATTGTATCACTGTATTAAAAGCTCACTGTATTATTCAGAGTATTATGAGAGAGAGAAGGACTGAGCGAGTGTGATTACCTGCCTCTGATACTGCATTCATTCTTCAGCTCAATCTCATATTCACAATAAAACATTAGTTTGAATGTCCGCTGAGGAAAGCGATATCTTTGTCATACTGTCCTTTCATCTGTTAAGGGTGATTTCCGATGACAGCACTGCTCACTGCATTTGTTGGCAGCATCTTACAAGCTGTTGTTGAAAGTAAAAATAACCTCCTTGTTTACAGCCCTGTTTTAGTCTCTTTCAATATAAAAGTCTTTACTGCTGACTACTGTGATTACTAGCATGAAAATGTTTGGGAATCGCTGGACTGAACACTGCTGAAGTGCGGGACTACAAGAGGCATTCACCTGCAGACTTTCCAGAATGATGCGGAGCGACTGGACCTGACGTCTGACCGCTCCTGAGTAACGCTTGTACGTGGTGGCATCATACTCATTCATCTCAATTTCCTTGAGCCTGAAATAAAAATGCAACACATTAAACACAGAAACACAATCTGCAGTTTACTGTTACTAACCATGCAGAGCAAAGCACCATCATTATCACTGCTCATGTGACAAACCTCTAACCATACATATTAAACTTCACTGTGTCCCAATCTGTTTGTGTTACAGACATTTATAATTCTTCAAAATCATATGTCTTATTAAGCGACCACTTAGCGGCCACCCTAGATACCTCACATTCGTATTCTTCTAGCATCTTGGCTGTGAGTTTTGTACAGGTAAGAGCTACTAACATTTTCTTCAGAAAATCTCTCTTCATTTAGGTTCTTGCCCTGAGGTGTTTAAACTTGTGAACAATGTGTAGTAAGTCTTTAAGGAGTGTTCTGGGGCAGGATTTCAGAGGACATTGATCAATACAGGTTCTGTTTAGTCACACATTAAGTACAGCTGTCAAGATAGAGAATAACGCACACTTGAGAGTAGGAGGTGTAGGATAAACATTTCTCTCGGGGCAAGTCCCTACAGCTCCACGACCAGCACCCACACACACGCAACAAACACCCAGGTGCTCAAAGCCCAGTCAGTCCCATCAGTGTAGGTGTAAGAGCTCTGCCAGGTCACTAGTCACCCACGAGGATCTCTGCATGAATGTCCAGCTCACATTTCACATACATACATACATAAATATAAAAAAGGGGAAAAAATAAAGAAATTGAAGCTTAATTCAGTGGTTTTCAAACTTTCTGACTCGAAGGCCCCTAGATGTCCAATATAATATTTAAAGGAGCCTCTCTCTCGCCCCATTTGAGCTAAGACATTACCTTTAATGAACCCTAACATTAAAATATTAAGATATTTTCTTCTTTAATTATAGCAAATAAAAGAGGAAATACAAACCCAATTCCAAAAAAGTTGGGACACTGTACAAATTGGAAATATGATTTCATATGTTTTTAAGTATTTTATTTTAAATTAGACTTCGATTATTTTAATATATTAATAATAATTTATTAATTTAACTACTTTTAAGCCCTAGTGGGCCCTGACCCTCTGTCTTGTATGGCATTTTTATGTTTACTTCTCGAATGAGCCTGGACACTTTACTTTTTCTTTTCTTTTCTTTTACATTACATTTTCAGTTTATTTTTATTACTGAATTTTATTTTTGTATTTTTTTTATTAGCATAAATAAAACGCAGTACAACTAAAACTATGATGTATAAATATTCATAAAATAATTAGTTAAATAATTAATTTTTTATAGTTTAATACTATTTTATTATATCAATTTTTTTTCTTTTTACATTACTTCCTGCATTAAAATAGTGAGAATTAGGAGGGGTTGTGCTTAATTATCATAAAAAAAAAAATACAAAAAAAAGGAAAAAAAAAACACCATACATTTTATTTTATTGTTTTGAAAGAGATTTGTAATCTGAAATTTGTAATCTGAAAAACTGTGCCAGAACTGCAAATAGGTTTCCTGAACAATCCATCTGTCAGCCATTGGTCGGCAAAGCAACTGCATATAAATTACATAACATAACATAACATTATAATATAATATAATAATAAATATATAACATTTATATATATATATATATATATTTTTTTTTTTTTTTGTGAAATATGACCCGTGTTCCTGATAGGTTTAGTGAGATTCCCTCAGTCATTTGATGGACAGCCCTCAGCAGGGGTGCGTTCTGCCGCCCAGGTGGGGTGAAGCCAATAATCCCTAAACTGATTCTACAGTTCATCCTGCTCTTCTGCTCAGACCCAGGATGTGCCTGCATGAATGTGTGTGTGTTAGAGAGGCGTTTGATGTCATGAGGAGGAAACAGAGTGTGAAGAGCGTCTAGACCGTAGCGGCCCACAGAGCTCAGGTGCACTCACACACCGACACTATCAGGCGTGAGATCAGACCAGACAGTGTGATCTGAAGCCCCATCCCAAAATACTGTCACACTGTGTTTCCCTTCAAACTAAATCATCCCTCACCTCTCCATCAGCACCGAGACCAAAAATGTCACACAAGTGCCGCTAGATTGTTTCTGTGCTACAACAGATAATGCAGCACACGTAAAGAGCGCACTCTTCTTGCTTGTGGTATTATCATTCTCCTTCTTCCTGCTGTGCTTCTCTTTCTCACACACGCACACGGGCTGTGGGTTTCCTGTCTGGCTTCTGAAGCTCACATTCTTTGCACAGTTATTGGAGAGAGGGCAGACTGCTGCTGCTATTTTCTCCTGAATTCCAAACCTGTCCACAGAGCGGAGAGAGCTGGCCAGTGTGACCATGCCACGAATGAGAGTGAAAAAGTGCTCTGTTTCACTCGATTGACTAACACACTACTACACTTTCACAACATAGGCACAACAGAAATAGAAACATTGTTCTTAATGATTATATAGTATAATAAAATATCTATATTGTCTCAAAACAAGATATATTTACTTGAGAAGCAAAACTGTCAAAACTTCTCAGAGAACAAATAGTGAATTACGTTTATTTATCTTACTCTTTTGGCAAATTGTGAGATTTGTGGTAAAACAAGAAAACAACAGCCGATGGGTTGCTCTGCAGAACAGTGTAAATCTCCCGCTATATGTTTTTACATATGCATAAGCAAGTAAGGAATAAAGCAATGGTTAATGTCATTCCTGTATCAAGATCAGGAATGTTTGTAAGCCTCGGAAAACTGCTCAGAACAATGAATGGAGAGCAAGTAAAATACTGCCCTAATCATGTCACCAACTTTATTTCATTATATGAACTACACTTCAATAGTTTGTAGTCAGTAAGAATTTCAAAAGAAATTAATGCTTTTATTCAGTAAGGATTGCTATAATTTGGTCAAATTAAACAGTAAACATTTTTTATAATGTTAAAGAAGATTTCAATTTCACACAAATTCACGAAGCAATCCTTAAATAATTATTTATCCCGGTTTCAACACAAATATTAAGCAGCACAATTGTTTTCAAAATTGATAATAAGAATAAATGCTTCTTGAGCAGCAAATCAGCATATCAGAATGATTTCTGAAGGATCGTGTGACACTGAAGACTGGAGTAATGATGCTGAAAATTCAGCTTTTCCTATATCATAGTTCAGCAATGTTGAAAGATTAGTTTTACAAAGTAATGGTGGTTTGTCAAAACAAGATATATTTACTTGAGAAGCAAAACTGTCAAAACTTCTCAGAGAACAAATAGTGAATTACGTTTATTTATCTTACTCTTTTGGCAAATTGTGAGATTTGTGGTAAAACAAGAAAACAACAGCCGATGGGTTGCTCTGCAGAACAGTGTAAATCTCCCGCTATATGTTTTTACATATGCATAAGCAAGTAAGGAATAAAGCAATGGTTAATGTCATTCCTGTATCAAGATCAGGAATGTTTGTAAGCCTCGGAAAACTGCTCAGAACAATGAATGGAGAGCAAGTAAAATACTGCCCTAATCATGTCACCAACTTTATTTCATTATAGGATCGTGTCTTCAATAGTTTGTAGTCAGTAAGAATTTCAAAAGAAATTAATGCTTTTATTCAGTAAGGATTGCTATAATTTGGTCAAATTAAACAGTAAACATTTTTTATAATGTTAAAGAAGATTTCAATTTCACACAAATTCACGAAGCAATCCTTAAATAATTATTTATCCCGGTTTCAACACAAATATTAAGCAGCACAATTGTTTTCAAAATTGATAATAAGAATAAATGCTTCTTGAGCAGCAAATCAGCATATCAGAATGATTTCTGAAGGATCGTGTGACACTGAAGACTGGAGTAATGATGCTGAAAATTCAGCTTTTCCTATATCATAGTTCAGCAATGTTGAAAGATTAGTTTTACAAAGTAATGGTGGTTTGTCGGGTGCAACACACACTTGCAAAAAAGGTAAATAAAGTTCCTCTTCCTGTGGAAACCCCTGACACAAGCCATCTCAGCTGAGAATGAAATATTGTGAACGTGACAGATAGCATGCAGATCACAACAACGTGCAGCACAAAGACGACAAACGTAAAAGAATTCAACAGCGTTAAGCGTTACTATGGATAGAAAAGGACCCACAATTTGTAAAGAAGGAAATCATACTAATTTCACTACTTATGTAGAAAAACACATATTGTGAATATTATTTACATTGTTTTTATTGCTAATGTTGGTATTTTGTAATATGTCCTCACTTAACAATGATATCTGACAGTATTTTTAGCGCACAAACATCAGAGGATATTACTAATGGATTTGATGAAAGTTTGATAATATCAGCATTTTAAAAGATTGTTCAATTCCAGAAGTTATAATTCCATGTCAAGTCATAAATATTATAGTTTACGTGCCCGATCTTGATCTGAGCATCTTTCTGAAAGTCTGCCACACTCTTCTATAGAATTATCATCTTCGAATTTCAGCATTACAGCACAAGTATATTGATTTGTTAAGATTACAGAGCATAAAAGGCATGTTACATCAAAAGCTGCTCGTCTACATCAGGGTTCTGGTCATATACTCTACACCAGTGGTTCCCAACCTTGGTCCTGGGGGCACCCCAACACTGCACATTTTGCATGTCTCCTTTCTCTGACACACCAGTTTCAGGTCTTGAAGTCTCTACTAATGAGCTGATGGTCTGAATCAGGTGTGTTTGATTAAGGAGACATGCAAAACGTGCAGTGTTGGGGTGCCTCAAGGACCAGGGTTGGGAACCACTGCTCTACACCACACAGCACACAAAGCTGCATTCCTGTGATGTTTAAGATAAAGACAAGCTTAGATTTTCTCACTAAATTAAATTTCAATGGCGACACACAAGAGCCATATTCTTCACTTAGTGATAGTGCTCTCCTAATGCATTTTCTGTCCTCTCTCTAACTCTCAGAATTGAAAAAGCTGTTTTTCGTAACTTTAGTAAAACAATTTAATTTCAAAAGAACAAGAAAAGGCATATTAATCCCCCTTTAAGAACAAAATAAGCTTTAAAAATAAGCAAAGGACACACCAAAAATATTTAGGCCTAAATTAAGATTTATGTATTTGCATATATAATTTCCATCCATTTGAATTACACAGTTTTAACAAACAAATTAATAAACTAATTATGATGCATATCTGTTAGTGATACATAAATGAACTAAAAAAAAAACTCTGCATAGTTTATTATTAAATATTTGCATCTGTTTGATTTGATTTAATCATATTTTCAAAATGCATTTTTTTAAGTTGCTTAGATTTAACAAAAAATCTGTTCAACGTGAAAACTCAAAATTTCCATCCATTTGAATTACACAGTTTTAACAAACAAATTAATAAACTAATTATGATGCATATCTGTTAGTGATACATAAATGAACTAAAAAAAAAAACTCTGCATAGTTTATTATTAAATATTTGCATCTGTTTGATTTGATTTAATCATATTTTCAAAATGCATTTATTTAAGTTGCTTAGATTTAACAAAAAATCTGTTCAACGTGAAAACTCATTTATTCAGTTAAAAGTATGAACTATGGTTCAAATACGGTTAGCTGTGGAGTAAAAATAGCGTAGTACTACAGTTGATACAGGTTGATTGTCTTATTGTGAATGAATTATCAGTGTATGATATTCCAAAAATATTCCAAAATATTCCAAAAAAAGCTTGTTTTTGTTGTTCAAACACATATTCATATCCTGGCATTTATCGTCACTTTTCATGATCCAATAAGTTCTTGATGCTTAAAAAACCCCAACTTTTTCAAACAATGTTCTGTTTTACTCACATGAGTGGAATTAAAATGGAATTAAAATGGGATGCAAATGACAATTAATATTAACTTTAAATACAAGAATATTTAAAATCAATATCTCACTTAATTTGCCATCTTGGATCAGTGTTATTTTACTATCATTGAGACACTGTTGTAGTTTTTTTTTTTTTTTTTTTTTTAATAAGTTCATATTTTTTTTGGTATTTCCATTTTCATTTTAGTTATTTTGTAAAATGAAAAATGCAGTCTTGGCAACTAGCTGAATTTTATTTTGTGTCATGTTTTAAAAAATGGTTTTAATTACTATAAATATATAGTTCAGTCATGAAACTCTATATGCTATTTGTGCAGCAGCAGTATGTCTTCAATACTCATGGCACCGTATCGCCATATGCATTGGCAGTAGTAAGTTCCTGTACTTGCTTGCAGCAGCAGCAATAATCTACAACTACAGCAATAACCAACAGCAGCAGCAATTCAGCAGCAGCGTAGCAGATCTGTTCCGCCAAGACCAAATACATTAACATTGTCATATCCATCACCATGCTAAAAAGTTCAGAGAGTTGTCATGATTGAACTATAATAACCCTGTCTTGCATCAGTTTTTTTTTCCACTGAGCTCAATGCAATGCATTATGGGATTGCCTTTTCATCAAAGGACATATTCAGTACTAATGCATATACTGCATACTCGGGCAGCTCAGTACATTATAAAACAGAGCCTCAGACAAGAATATACTGATATGCTTTCACAAGGACAGAGTGTTTCCGAGCTTCGTTGAGAGAGCACTGCAGAATATCTAGAGAGATTAACAAGCACTCAGAGCAGAGGGTAAAGGTCACGCAGGGTCAAGTGTAGGCTTTTGGGAGAAATCTGTGAGGGTTGGAACTGAGTGAGTGATGAATGAAAGAGACAGATGGGTGTACCTCTGCTTAAAAGCCTTCTCGGCCATCTCCCGTGCTGCTCTCTTCAACTCATCGGGCACAGCGTCTTTCTCCGCCTGAGAGATCTGGTAAACTTTGTGTCCAGCATCCAGACGGTAAGGGCCTCCCTTCCCTCCAAGACCCGCTGAATCTCTGCCTCCTACACAAACATATAGGCATTATGCTGAGTTACCATGTAAGTGATATACTTTTTGATGAATGATGGAAGCAAATGCAAAAAACAGCTGGTGGAGAATTAAAAACTCAAGGTTCATATAAGTATTAGGTAAAACTTTATAATAACTGCACACTATGAATCATTAGTTAAGCATTAGTCAATTCATACTTTATAAAGCATTGTTCCAACATTAATAGGCATTAGTATTAGTAATTGTATTTTCATACTTTATTAACGATCACTTTATTATTTCTAAATTATTATGTTATGTACAAACCAGTTATTTAGGAGTTGTCAGTGGTTCATAAGATCATTAAGAAAGTGTAAGTAAATGATTAATAAACTATTTAAATGTACATATATAAATCTTATTATTTAGACACATGATAATAGTTGCTCAGTGTGTTCATGATTAAGTCAGGTTGTTATAAAACATTTAGTAGTTGCCAGCCATCTATTTTTGTGAGCTCATCTAAAGTGAGGACTATTTATACTTTGTAAAGCATTTACAAAGGAGATTTAAAGGAGCATTTATCTTCCAAACAGAAAAGCTAAACACAACACAGAGGGATACAGAACACAGAAATATTTTTTCAAGATGCAAAAAATGAAACTGTACAGCTGTACACTTGATCTTTTTTTTTTATTTAAAAATCATTTTTCAAGTGTACAATTGTAGTTTCATTTTATTGCATCTTGAAATAAATATTTCTGAGTTCTGTATTCCTCTGTGTTGTGTTTGTTTATTTTTTTTATTTATTTTTTTATTTATTTTTGTTTGTTTGTTAGGAAGACAACTGAGCCTTTAATCTCCTTTGTAATAGATGTGCTTATAAATCAAGAACAAGGCATTTATAACTATTTATAAACTGCTTACTAATGACTATTAATGTTGGGACAATGCTTTATAAAGGATGAACTGACTATTTACTAATGCTTACCTAATGATTCATAGAGTGCAGTTATTATAAAGTGTTACCAAATATTCATAAAGGAGTTTGCTTTAGATTAAAAATTAACCCTGTTTATTAGGACTATTACGTTTTTTTTTTTTAATTGTGAAAAGTAAAGGCAGGTCATCCAAGATGTAGATTAGTTTGTGTCTTCATCGGAACAGATTTAGAGAAATGTAGTATTACATCACTTGCTCACCAATGGATCTTCAGCAGTGGATGGGTGCCGTCAGAATGAGAGTCCAAACAGCTGATAAAAACAGCACAATAATGCTCAAGTAATGCACACCACTCAAGTCCACCAATTAATATTTTTAAGTGAAAAGTTGCACTTTATGTAATAAACAAACCCATCATTAGAGTCCTCTATCAATAAAATCTTTTCCCCAGTGAAAACGTTGTCTTGTCTGAATCAGGAGAGAAATATGCACAGATCAAGTACCGTTTACGAACCAAAACAGTTCTAAACAAATATGTCGGTGGATTCTGATGAGAGAGGACAACAGGGGATGAATCCGTTTTATTATGGATTATGGACCTGCATTTTGGCCAGAAGTGATGATTTAAGGTTAAAACGCCTTAATGATGGATTTGTTTCTCACAATTATGCTGGTTTATGCTTTGCAAGACTTAAATTAATGGACTGGAGTGGTGTGGTTTTGTTGAAATATTATCTGAACATTCACTTTTTTGATCTTCATTTTATTGCTAAGTGGAAAAACTGGCATATGAGACACACAATAAGTCAAATGGTTATATACCACATGAAATTCAGGATAGATTTACCTATCTAGAGTCATCTGCAAAGGAAGTGCCCCATTTACAAGGACAAGGTGTGCTTACATTGACTTTTCAATATGTCAAAAATTTATTTATTCTGGAATCACAATCGCAGGAAACAATAGATCACGTCTGAAAACTGAATGTAGATCTGGCAGGAAACAAGTCGCAAACTGACTGCCAATACCAAAGTTTGCTGACTAAACATTTTAAATGATAGAAATCCAGGAAGATGGAAGGAAAACATCTAAGTGGAGCACAAAACTGCTAAATAATAGATAACTATCACATGAGACATCACTGCTTGTTAGCAGGACCCCATTTTATGGTTAAGGGGGAGCCCCACAGATATCACTGGATATAGCCGCCAATGGATATCAACAGATTTTTAAGTCTGATCTGTGTGTAGATGTGTTTGTCTCCTAATGTGGACTTGAAGCTCTCTGAAGCAGGTCTCTTGATCTATTTAGTGGCATTCTCTCCCTTCACACAGTCCATTAATATCATAAAGTACTGGGCCTCTCTTTAATACCCACGCACCCATCCAGAGGGTTGTGGCTTTCTCATGACCTCCACACACTCCTTCACAGTCCCTGCTGTGTGCAAATACAGTCTGAACATAATTGCTAGAACGTCCTATGAACGCTTCGTAGTTGTTGTGAAAGTAGCACTTTGAAGTGTGATTGTGTCTTTAGGAGAGATAGCAACACAGCTGGACTCTTTTAATGATGGACTGTGAGAGAACAGACACTTAGTGTTCCAGGACGTTCCTTTGCCTCCTATTAATATAAAGGCCATTTCTCTTTATGCAGTGATCATGCATGCTTTGACAAGGCAAGGTCACGTAAGGACAATGAACATGAAGTCACTGAGCTTTTTATGACACCTGTTTTAAACTGCACGCTGAAAGGAAGTACAATTGTAAGGGATGAGTAGAAATGTTTTTGCCTTAAAAAGTAAGAGATTACAAGAACTCAATAATAAGTATCACGAGAGTCAGCATCTTCATTTCAATTCTGGATTTGTTCCAAGATAACAATAAATTCCTCCAGTCTAAATATTCAAAGACATAACATCATTTCAAACAGATCTGGTGTCCATGCTACTGTATGTCTGAGTCAGTGTTTATGTGTGTGTGACTACTCTTTTAATGCAGGATGTTAAGAAACTGTAGAGTTTTTCTGTGAGTGTAAGATTATACTCAAAGCACTTTTGGACACCTACACACACACACATGCCTCAATCTGATATGAGGTCATGCACTTTCAGCATTTCAAATGTGTGTGTGTGTATGTGTATTAGGGAGACAGATGGCTTACAGATGCTCAGGATGAACGTGGCTTGTAGAGATTAACTACGTTTGGCAATAACATGTACAGAAACGCCACACCAGGAAGAAGCAAAATGCATTTTAAGACTGGAGATAATTGATTAATGATAAATAATTTTAGATGTCTGTACAAGACTTGTGCCCTATATACACTGCCAAACTGTTGCATTCTGAGATTTTATGTTTTCCTGTGTTTAGTCCAGCCGCGACAGTAAAAATGTCACTTCCCATCTCTACGGAAGATCAGTGACAGTTCTGTTTATGATAAGGAGATTTATGTGTGTGCAACGTGGCATCAGATTAGCCAGGATTTAACAGCGCAAAGATGAGAAACACACACACTATCACAAAACCCTATTGACATTACAGACAGACAGATAGAACAACAGATAGAACAACAGATAGATAGATAGATAGATAGATAGATAGATAGATAGATAGATAGATAGATAGATAGATAGATAGATAGATACAATTGCTGTGTAATTGGATGAATCCTTAACTAGCAAATATAATGTAATTTTATGTCTGAACTAGAAGAAGAGGACAAAATCTAGGTGTGTTTGTCACAGAGGTCAAGAGAGAAAGAGAAAAGAATGGAGAGAGACTCTGCCACAGGGGCAGAGATGATCGTCCTCCATATGTTAAACTGTAAAAGCACACAGCAGGATCAATAATCAGCCTAAAGATCCATCTGTGTCTGTTTGTCTCTAAAGACACAAAGCTGTGTAGCAGTAAAGAGGTCAAATGCTTGTGTTAGCTTTACCCTATGAGCTTTATTAAAGTTAGTCAACCTTTCACAGTGCTGTTAATGATTACTGATAATGATCTGTAACACAATGGCATACAGTACATAGACTTACACATTCATACATCCTGCCGAAACTCCCAAAGGTAATTGGACTCTGTAGTCACATTTAAAGAGCCTATTTACTCTTTGCCAGGTCAAGTGTTTTCTTTGATCGGATATCTATCTGATGCCAAAAGACCAGGTAAATGCCCTTCGAAACGCATTCAAGACGGATTGCAATCCGATCACCACTTCAGATACCACAGCACTTTACATCTCCACAGATACAGCCAGCTGGAGATGAGCATCTGTTTTCAGCATGTGCAAACTGATGCAAATGAAACTCACTGTTTAGCATCACATCATCAGTCTGCGGCATTTTTGCATGTTCAACACACAATCATCTTGTCAAGTGGTGAACGCTAAATTCTTTCGCCAGTGCTGATGATGATTTTTCAACTGTTGCGGACTTTGATCTTGAAACCAGCTGATGATAAATAAATCAGCTGACGATTAATCAGGACTGTTACGAAAGCCACTACACTTGAGGTGACTTAAACGAATTTGCACCGGAACTAAAGATCGGAGTTAGATTTGTTTTGCAGAGATGCACTTAAGTGGCCAAGTGTAAATGGAGCAGTTTGAACAAATCTGATAGTTATCTGATCTGAGAAAATGCATGAAGTGACAAGTGTAAAGAGACCAAAAATGTACATAAATATCATACCAAACCAAGTGGCATCTGAAAACTAATGTCACTTTTTCTTCATAATTTTTTGTGCTTTTTGGGATCACTGAATGTACAAGAGCCTTAAATTCTGAAACAATAATGACGCACATCACATCAAAGCAAATGGGTCATCATTGCTAACTAGGGCTGGGTAAAAGTGGGGCAAGCCTCTAATTTAAGCTTTTTATCCAATTTCACTTAATGCAGAACAATTACGGCTAGCAGCTAAAGTGATTATTAAAGCAAACGCTGGCTAGTCATTGACAGTCTGTGCAATGAGGCAGTAAGCCAGCTGCCTTTAGTTTTGGACACATCCGATACCGTCCAGTGAGAGATCAGAAAGTCAATGTGTTGGTGTATTTGCTTCCAGACAGATGTACTGGCCCATGTCTTGGAGCAGCGCCACGCTGCCATTTCTAGTGGCCCGGCGGGCACAGCAGGAGCCCAGGCTGGAATCTAAAGAATGCCTGTGTTTTGAGATTGTTTCTGTAATGAAATGTCCCGGCCTGGTTGCTGAGAGGCAACTGCGTTCACCAGCAGACCCACACAGAGAGCAGGACAATGCAGTCAGCAGTTTGAACAAATCTGATAGTTATCTGATCTGAGAAAATGCATGAAGTGACAAGTGTAAAGAGACCAAAAATGTACATAAATATCATACCAAACCAAGTGGCATCTGAAAACTAATGTCACTTTTTCTTCATCATTTTTTGTGCTTTTTGGGATCACTGAATGTACAAGAGCCTTAAATTCTGAAACAATAATGACGCACATCACATCAAATCAAAGCAAATGGGTCATCATTGCTAACTAGGGCTGGGTAAAAGTGGGGCAAGCCTCTAATTTAAGCTTTTTATCCAATTTCACTTAATGCAGAACAATTACGGCTAGCAGCTAAAGTGATTATTAAAGCAAACGCTGGCTAGTCATTGACAGTCTGTGCAATGAGGCAGTAAGGCAGCTGCCTTTAGTTTTGGACACATCCGATACCGTCCAGTGAGAGATCAGAAAGTCAATGTGTTGGTGTATTTGCTTCCAGACAGATGTACTAGCCCATGTCTTGGAGCAGCGCCACGCTGCCATTTCTAGCGGCCCGGCGGGCAGAGCAGGAGCCCAGGCTGGAATCTAAAGAATGCCTGTGTTTTGAGATTGTTTCTGTAATGAAATGTCCCAGCCTGGTTGCTGAGAGGCAACTGCGTTCACCAGCAGACCCACACAGAGAGCAGGACAATGCAGTCAGACACGCTGTATAGCTGCTGACCACAGGAGGCCCAGCAAGCCCACAAACCCCTTCATTACATCAACACCAAGTTTTCACTTGTACTCACGGGTTCCACAATCATGCTTTACACACTGCAGTTATATGACAACAAGATATCAGGAGAACTGTTGTACAGTAGATCAAGAATATGATGCAACTGTTTAGGGGGCAAACAGATAAACACTAGTTTGGATGTCTTAAAAAGCAGTAATTTGCATGCAAGCAATGCATTATTTAAAGAAGCTTTAAAGAATTTTCCCACAAAAATAGTGAATGCAATCACTAAAAACACCATCTTAAATTAATAAAAGGAAAAACAATATTACAACAACAGACAATGACACAATTGTTGCATTGGAAAAACATGAAATATTTCATAACATTTCAAACGTATAGGATATAATCAGTATCACTGCACAAAATAAATACACATAAATACATTGTCATTTTAGGCTGGAAAAATAAAAAAAAGTCCCATAAAAAAAACGGTGGGACGATTTAGGCTGTATATTAAATGACCACGTGCTAATGCCTATTGTTTTGGTTAGTCCAGTGAATTAAATAATTATTTTTATATAATACTCAGATCTTTTGATAATTGTTTTTTCTTTTTATTATAAAGGTTGGCATGAGTGCAAAACAACCTCACGTTAGGAAACACATACATCTATAACAAAATAAACAGTAAAACTAATATTACAAAATAGATAGTTCCACCGAGTGATATTTTAGTATCATTGCACTATGTATTTGTTAATACTTTGAGATTATTTTTTTTTTACAAATATTTTAATATATCTATTTAGCTTGTATTCATTTTTATTTCAGTTTTAGTTTTTAGTAATTTTAGTACTTCAACTTCAACTAAATGAAAATTTAAAATTAGAAAGTTTATGCTTTTTATATTCTATTTTTTGCTAATGTTAATTCATTTCTTTTTTCTTTTATCCTTAAACTGAAAGCGGCTTTAATATAGTCAATACACACACACACCTGCGAACACACATCAGTTGAGTTAATTAAAGTTGCGACATTGCTCTGCAATCATAAACCACTAAACTCAGCTTCATATTTTGCTAAACAAAACCCTTTGACAAGTTATTTCTCGTCTTGAAATCATTAGGACTATATAATCTAAATTCAAATTTAAAACAGGACCAAAGATCAGGAGAGGAGGTGCTTCTTTAAATGTTAGAGAGTGTCAAAAGAAGAAAGCTGTACCATTGCTTCCTTCATTTACTGAGTTGCTTAAATTCCTCAGACTACATAAAACTCGGCCTGGTGATGAGGCGATGACACAGTCTGTGTTACAGAGATGACACAGAGGCATCAGCATCAAGAGGTGACCGCTGATCACATGACCAACTCATGTTACATTGCATATCATACCTCAAGCAAACACACATGCATATCACACCTTACATGGTCATGGTCATCCCACTCCAATCTACAGACAGTTCTGAATGCATACATGATTTATGCTTTTGTAGCATTTTTTCCCACTTATAATGTTAATGGTTTGTTGCACAAAAACAGGCTGTTTTTGCTACCGTCCCTTTAAGACTTCTAATTACCGTTTTCACAGCACTGTATTGATATTCTTCAAACATTCTGGTCAGGTGGTTTTTTTTCTAGACATTTAACACTGAGTATTAACCGTTTGCATTTAATTAAGCCTGAATCACATCATGTATAGACTCCATTTTTATTCATTTTCATTTCTTGGGTATCTATGGAAGCTTGTTTCTGGCACAAGATAAAGGTAATTGCAACTTTTCGTCTCACAATTGTGACTTTTTTTCTCTCTGTATCTCACAATTCTGGCATAAAAAGTCAGAATTGTGACATATAAACTCAAAACTGTGAGATAAAAAAAAAAAATAATCAAAATTATGATTTATTAACAGTAATGCATGTGAAAAAAACTCAGAATTGCAAGAAAAAAAAAACTTAATTCAAAATTATGTCACAATTCTGCAGTTGTATATTCTCCAAAATATCTTCTTTTGTGTTCAACAGAAGAAAGGAACTCATTCAGGTTTGGAACAACTTGAGGGAGAGTAAATAATGACAACATTTTCATTTTGGAGTGAACTATCCCTTCAACAAACCAAATGCATTAACACATGCATTTGAATTCTAAATTACCTACAGTACATCTAATTAAATAATACATAATGTTAGCCTCTATTAGTGTGTAATACTGTCTCAGGTTTCAGACAGTATTAGGTCAAGGATATTTCTAGTCTCTCTCTTCATGAGTATATGGTTTGTGATTTGTGTGTAAGGGATGAGTCAAAGCCTCCACTCATTTCCCATAAGACACACATCATATCTTTATCCAGCATCACTGATTCTACACAGATCATTTTATAAATACATACAGACAGAAGGACATGTATGGAGCAGGATCAGTGAGCGGCATTGACGTCAGGGTCAGACATTCCTCGCATGACTATACTGTGCTAATCTAGTGGACAGGTCCTCATTGCCTATAGACATATGTATATGGTATATGGCACATACACACTGTACAGGTACAAAAACAAAATTCCAAATCTCTGACATAAGATTGGGGGAAAAAAACCCAGACGTTCATTCTAATCCAGGCTGTTTAATTATGGAAAGTTGTGATGTGCTGTTCTCAGATATCTGGGCAAGATGATTGACAACTCGGCATGAAGTCATAATAGACTCTTTCAAAAGTTTAGATGATGTTTTCCCATACGCTGTCTACACTGATTGTCTGAGGTTCAGTTTATTTGTAGCAACATGATTTTGTAGACCAGGTGTGAACAGATGGCCACAGATTCACCTTCTTACAGTCACCGCAAACTAACATCTGTCAAAAAGTCTTGCTGTGGAACAGACTAACTTCGCCCTTCCGAAGTTTGGGGTTGGTGAGATTTTTGTAATGTATTTGAAAGAAATATCGATCACATATTATTTTAAGGTCCAATTCTTGCTATTAACAAACTATTAACTATGACTTTTGCCTCAAAAAACTCCTAATTTGCTGCTTGTTAATAGTTAGTAAGGTAGTTGTTAAGTTTAGGTATTGGGTAGGATTAGGGATGTAGAATATGCTCATGCAGAATATGTGCTTTATAAGAACTAATAAACAGCCAATATGTTAATAATAGGCATGCTAAAAAACAATTAGTTAATAATGAGAATTGGTCCCTATACAAAAGTGTTACCGAAATATCTTATGCAAAAATACAGTAAAAATCCCATTCATTTTCTCCATAGAGAAATTGATTTTTAATGATAACATGTTAAAACCTTTCAAACAGATTTAACCTGAACCCAGAAATGGAATGTGTTTCTGTACACGTGTTTTTTTTTTTATAAACGTCAAAATATATATTTTAATTTAATATACTTTGAATATTTAGCAATAAACTAAATATGCATTTTACACATAATAAATGAGTTTGGATGTGTGACGGCTGCCACATCAGCAGGAGAAACTGATTCACGGTCAAAGGGCTTCTCGTAACTCATGTAAAGAGAATTGGGGGATTGTGGGTAATGCATGAGCTGATTAATGCACAGAGGGAGGGGGAAAGACAACACTAGCTAACTCACAGAGTGCTCATCTCCTCTGGGAACAAGAATGCTGCACAACAGACTCAGACTGAAACAAAAAATATGAGCGCTATGATGGAGGGAGAGATAAAGGACCAAAGGGAGAGTAGTAAAATGAAGCAGGGGAACGAGACGGTTGACAGACTGAGAGAATGAAGAGATGGCACAGATCCTGGAGTCTGGGACAGGAATGTTTCCATCACTCTCTACAGTAACAGTTTTAACAGAGAAGATCTCACATTTGAAGACCAGGCCAAAAACATGAAAGAACATCTTTAGCACTTAGAATCGGCCAAACCTGAACCGAAACATAAACCTTGGAGTCACCACAATCTTCAAAATGCAGCTTCCAAAAAGAGGTTTTCACAACATTTCCATAGAAGAACTATTTTGGATTTTAGTCACTTTCAGTGAAAAGTTTTTTTTTTTTTTAGTGTGAAGAACATTTTAATAATCTAAAGAACCTTTTTCCTCTATAAAGAATTTATTTTGTGCAATGGAAAGTTTCTGTGGATGTTAAAGGTTTTTCATGGAACCATCATTGCCAAAAAAAAAAAACTTTATTTTTAAGAGTGTGGGGTGAATGCTCACCATAAACACACGTAGAACATCATATAACACTGATTAAATGAAAATGTTGTGAACATCACCATTATGATTACATTTACATTTAATCATTTAGCAGACGCTTTAATCCAAAGCGACTTACAAATGAGAACAATAGAAGCAATCAGACCAATGAGAGAACAACAGTATACAAGTGCCATGACAAGTCTCAGTTAGTTTAGCACAGTACACGTAGCTAGGTTTTTTTTTTCTTCTTTTTTTTAAATAATAGAATGGAATACAACAGAACAGAATAGGCAAGTGCTAGTATTAGTTGGTCAGGTGCTGGCGAAAAAGATGTGTCTTTAGATGTTTTTTGAAAATGGGAATTGAGATCGGGAGGTCATTCCACCAGCCGGGCACAGTCCAGGAAAAGGTCTGTGAGAGTGATTTTGTGCCTCTTTGGGATGGCACCACAAGGCGCCGTTCAATTGCAGAACGCAAGCTTCTGGAGGGCGCACAAGTTTGAACTAGCGAGTTTAGGTATATTGGCGCTGCACCAGTGGTGGTCTTGCAGGCAAGCATCAGTACCTTGAATTTGATGCGAGCGGCTACTGGTAGCCAGTGTAAACTGATGAGGAGAGGAGTAACGTGAGCATTTTTTGGCTCATTGAAGACCACTCTCGCTGCTGCATTCTGGATCAGTTGCAGAGGCTTTATAGTAAATGCGAGAAGGCCTGCCAAGAGAGCATTACAATAGTCCAGTCTGGAGAGAACAAGAGCTTGGACAAGAAGTTGTGTGACTTGCTCTGACAGGAAGGGTCTAATCTTCGTAATGTTGTATAAGGCAAATCTGCAGGACCGGGCCGTTGTAGCAATGTGGTCTGTGAAGCTTAACTGATCATCGATCACAACTCCTAGGTTTCTGGCTGTCCTGGAAGGAGTTATGGTTGATGAACCCAGCTGTATAGAGCAGCTGTGATGAAACGATGGGTTTGTCTTAGTAAGGTTGAGTTGAAGGTGATGGTCCTTCATCCAGCTAGAAATATCTCTCAGACAGGCTGCAATACGAGCAGCTACTGTCGTATCATCTGGTTGGAATGAGAAGTAGATTTGAGTGTCATCAGCATAGCAGTGATAAGAAAAGCCATGCTTCTGAATGACAGATCCTAATGACGACATGTAGATGGAGAAGAGAAGTGGTCCAAGCACTGAGCCTTGAGGAACCCCAGTAGCAAGAAGTTGTTCCTTAGAAACCTCACCCCTTCAAGACACCCTGAAGGACCTACCTGAGAGGTAAGACTTGAACCACAGGAGTGCGGTTCCTGAGATGCCCTGAGATGATTATTAAGAAAGTTGCAGGCCAGATTCGAACCAGAGACATCTAACCACTGAACCACAGCTCTGTCAAAAGGAAACATTAACACTCATTCAGCGGACTGCTTTGTCTTGTTTGGAGGTTTGATCAATATTTGACCACACTGACCAGCAGAACGAGCCCAACAGCAAACAGTACCAGCTCAGTCAAGGTCACTGCAGATAATCTAATCCAGGATGTCCTGCTTGCCTAAAACCCAGCTGCTACAACATGTGCTCTTAGTATCATATATTTTTGTGGAACAGATAAAGTCAGCAACAGTGATTTACTGGGACCATGAATTAGTTTAGGGGGAAGCAAATCCTAAAATGAAGAGAGAGCTTTCATGTTTTTCACAGTCAATTTAAATAAATAAATAAAATAAGATTATAATTTAGAAATGAAAGCCACATGCCATTAAACAAAATACCAATAATGTATAAATACTGTAACTGTTGATATATATAAAATATATGTAACAAATTATGTTAAAAATACATATACTTTTTAATGTGTATATCAGTGCCAGATTTTATTTATCAGATTTTATTTCAGGTACAATTATTAAGCAACTTTGGTCTAACAGATTGTTTTTTTCTCACAGTTTACTAAAAGCACAATAGACGATGTAGTGCTGAGTGTATTTATTAAATGGAATTTGATTGCGTTATCAATATATACTTTACAATCATCAATAAACTGTTCCAGCTAAAATATTCTGAATTTATGTTAAAAGGGTAACACTAGAGAACAATACCAGGTAAAGCTTGAAATGGTCAGAGTGCAGCAAATTTGTTTTAAATTTTTTAATAAAAAATATATACATATTTTCGGAATTAGCTTTTTCATTATTAAAGTGGTTGAATTTATCAGAAATTCCACTTCCATTTCAATTTCTCTACAGAAATGAATGAGTAACTATGGTAACCAGATTTAGTTTTGCCCAATAAGTGTGTCGTACCTCCTGTATCTATGCAGAGTGATGGAGAAATTGTGTTTGTTTGTGTGTGATGTGGAGACTGGGGAGGGGTAGAGGGCGGATCCAAGACACTGTGGCCGTTAAGGAAAACCCCAGACCATCAGTATGATAACACAGTCTTGAGCGTCATGATAAACCTTTATCTTATAATATTAGTAATGAACCCTGCTTTTCTTTCCTTGTTGTTTGTAAACTATATTTCTCCCTCCTTCAGTGTGGCAGCCAGGCAAACCAGTGAACACTCTCACATGAGCGATACTGAACTGAACTTACACATGCTATTCAGAGAGCTGCACTGAAAGGTCAAGAATGCAACCATTTGGGCAAATATTTGATTTAAAACTAAGCAGGCTGGTGTAGGTGTGCTCAAAGAGAGCCAGTGAGGTGCAGAATGACCTGAGGGTTAACAGGCTCTTTGTGTACCTGAATGGAAGAACAGGAAGTGTGTGAACTCTTAGACAAACACACACTTCAAACACATACCAAACCAGTCAATATCATGATTTAGATATTTAGGCCACATATGCATCCCGCAAAGTGTTGAGTGTGACATGAATGCATTTAAATGCTGGAGTGTATAGCTAAATAACTTTTCTTTGAATATGCAATACAGGAGGCACTCCCTGTATGGACGCCAACAGATTAACCTCTTTGGTGCTATTTTTGATGGAAAAAACACTAGCGACTGCAGACATATTAATGTCTGGTAATTTTTTGTAACCCTCGATCCACATATGCATCATTTAGAACAACCGATAAACAACCAGTCTCTACCAAACCAATACTTATGTTCCATTCATCCGTAATATTAACATATTTTGCCTAATATACATAGTCTGTCCACCTCTGAATGATAGAAATCCACTATACATTAGGTCAGTTCTCTCCATAGTGTGTCCTTATAGCCTGTGACTGTATGTTTGGTGTATTTACTCCACTATAAAGATTATCTGTGATTCACACAGCACAGAACTGGAGCGCCGCCATGAAGGAGCCTCCCACTGAAAATGCTCAGTATTAGCAGCATGTATGTCCAAACAATCTTCTGAATGGCAAAATAACCTAACAACAAATATATTCTTAATATCTAATTTCCATTACAATAAAGTAATGGGGGGAGTCGTGGCCTAATGGTTAGAGAGTCGGACTTGTAACCCAAAAGGTTGCGGGTTCGAGTCTCGTACCGGCAGGGATTGTAGGTGGGGGGAGTGAATGTACAGCACTCTCTCCCTCCTTCAATACCACGACCTTGCCCTTGATTAAGGCACTGCTCCCCGGGTGCCGCAGCATAAATGGCTGCCCACTGCTCCGGGTGTGTGTGCTCACTGCTGTGTGTGTGCACTTAGGATGGGTTAAATGCAGAGTACTAATTCCTAGTATGGGTCACCATACTTGGCCACATGTCAGGTCACTTTTTCACTTAATAAAACATTTCTTATATAAGTCCGCCATCATGTGGTAAAAAATGGATATGCACATTTTGATCAACCTAAATCCAACATGTTTGAGACAATTCTGTGTTTTAGGACAAAAATTAAAGTGTGTCATTCCTGCAGCAAAGAAGGCACCAAAAGGAATGGTGAAAACAAAGCAAAGAAAAAAAAAGCAGGCTGAAATGATTTAAAGATTTCTCAAGCAAAACCCTTGATGAACCACAGCAAACAAAAGTTGACATTATTTGTAATAAAAAATAAAGTCACAATACAACAAAGGTCTTTAGGCTCCTTTTAAAAAAAACTTCATTTTTATTATAATTTTTAGGGTGAAATATGACTCAGACATGCTCTTAATATGTTTTGTGAAATTCATCCTCAAAGTCCTACCTGGATTGGCCCGCCATCTTCTGATCCGATCATGTTCCTCCACTCCAGCAGAGAGCTGCAGGTTGTCAAGGCCTGTTTTCCATAATCTGATGTCCACAGTCACCACTCCACCAGAGCCCAGAGGAGCCATCACTACATCTGTGTCTGAGACCTTTGAGATCCACACAGTGTAGGGAGACATGGAGCTGCTCCTGAACACGTCAGCATGACAGCCAATGATCAGAACCACTGGAAGATATTCAGCTGCCTTACACAGAGTTACATTAACCTAAATGTAAGGCCTTTTGAAGACATTTTGAAAACAGCAAACATAAAATTACACATAAAATCATCAGGGTCAGATGAACATATTAGGGCTAGAAGGTGTTAAAATGTCAGAAGCCAAAGTACAAAAATACAGAAGTGTCAGAAGACAGAGTACAAAATTAGGTAATCAGGTAAAAATTTAAAGGAAGAGTTCGCACAAAAATGAAAATGTACTCACCCTCAGGCCATCTAAGATGTAGATGAGTTTGACTCTTCATAGGAACAGATCTGGAGAAATTTAGCTTTACATCACTTGCTCACCAATGGATCCTTTGCAGTGAATGGGTGCCGTCAGAATGAGAGTTCAAGCAGCTGATAAAAACATCACAATAATCCACACCACTCCAGGCCATCAGTTACTGTCTTGTGAAGTGAAAAGCTGTGTTTGCAAGAAACAAACCCATCATTAAAAGATTTAAATTTAAACAGTTGTTTTCGACCAAAATATGAGTCCATAATCCATAAAAATGCTTCCTCCATATCTCCCACAGAAAATCCTCACATTAAAATCCACCAACATATTTGTTTAGAGCTGTTTTGGACTGTTTTCACTTGTAAACGGTGCTTGATCTGCATATTTCTCTTCTGATTCAGAGATGACAACTTTTCACTTGAGAAAGTAATATTATGGGTAGAGGACTATTTTAGTTAATTGATGGACTGGAGTGGTGTGGATTACTTGTGGATTATTGTGATGTTTTTATCAGCTGTTTGGACTCTCATTCTGACGGCACCCATTCACTGCAGATGATCCATAGCTGAGCAAGTGATGTAATGCTACATTTCTACAAATCTGTTCCGATGAAGAAACAAACTCATCTACATCTTGGATGGCCTGAAGGTGAGTACATTTCAGCAAATTTTCATTTTTGGGTGAACCATTCCTTTAAGCAGAATGCAATTTGCATTCTCATCTTGTAAACCGTTTCTGGCTTATTTTTGTTTATTTACTGGTAAAAAACAAAAAACATATTCTATTATATAAAAAGGGATATTCCTGAATATTTTATGAACATCACTGTCACAATATAATTTATGCACAAATATTCATCACATTAGGTTACTTACAACATAATGTAATCATGTAAATGATATTTATATTATTACATCATTTTAAATGTACTGTATCCAAATGGCTGGTAAAATTAATGGTATTTAGCAAAAGGCTTTGACCGAACAGAAGAGGGAGCTAGAGTTTAATGAAAGAGTCTGACTCTGTACCTCGGGACTGGAATGTATTTGAGCTTCTTAGAGTTCAGGTCTGTCACTTCAAGGTAAGCAGCAGTCATGGGTGGTGTGATATCTGTTGGTCAATCAATACCATCATTATCATAAGTAAAGCCCCATTATATTTGCTAATAGATTTGTTTATGATGTGTACAAAATATTCATCACATTAGGTTACTTACAACATAATGTAATCATGTAAATTATATTTATATTATTACATCATTTTAAATGTACTGTATCCAAATGGCTGGTAAAATGAATGGTATTTAGCAAAAGGCTTTGACCGAACAGAAGAGGGAGCTAGAGTTTAATGAAAGAGTCTGACTCTGTACCTCGGGACTGGAATGTATTTGAGCTTCTTAGAGTTCAGGTCTGTCACTTCAAGGTAAGCAGCAGTCATGGGTGGTGTGATATCTGTTGGTCAATCAATACCATCATTATCATAAGTAAAGCCCCATTATATTTGCTAATAGATTTGTTTATGATGTGTACATATGAATGTGTCAGAGCTTAACCTTTGGGGTAGATCTCAGTCAGTGGGACTTGTGTAGGGGGCAGTGCTCGGACCACTTGATTGACACCTAACACAGACACAGTTGACCCTCTTTGCTGGCCCGGTTCGCTTACTTGGCCCAAAAAACATATCAGGTCCCTGACCCTCTGTTATGGGCGAAGATCTCTTAAAGCTGTACACTTCATTTGGGGACTGTGGAAATACAATACAAAACATGTAATCACTTGGGTTTGCCATACAAGAGTATCCATGATAATAATAATAAAAATAAAAAAGCACAGTTTAAAACATGTGCCACATTTTTAGAAAAATGCACTCTCTGTGTTGGATTCTTATGGTTTTAAAATTATTTACAGTTTACAAATAAGAACACAAATAACAATTTTAACATTTTCAAGAAACATTTTATTACAGTGACTTCAAAAATGTCATTTAATAAAAAAAATATATAGAAATATTTTCTTACACCTTGAAGACGTGTGTGTATGTGTATTCATTTTACAACCTAAACCTACCTTAACAAGGTTTCCTTTTAAATTATTATGAGAGACTTACTAATATTCTATGAAATAATTTATCCAAAAATTATTCATCACATTAGGCTACTTACAACATAATAATAATGTAAATTATGTTAATACCATTACATCATTTAAATTGACATAAAACATTTAAGACATTTTAAGGCCTTGATTTAAAGAAAATCAAAATTAATATTGCAAAATCAATGTGCACTTCAACATTTTGAAATTCAAAATTAAAATTTCAAAGTGAATGTGCACTTCAAAAATAAACAGATTTGGACTAAAAAAGCACCATATCACTGATCTATAGAATTAATCTGTATTTTACCACAGTGTATGTCATACCCACCATGAGATCTGAGAAGTCCACAATAACATTAGCATAGGTGTTAGTGTCACAGAGGATGTGGTTTGGAGAAACAATCTTCTGGCCCAGGGCAGTGCTGAGGTTCTCACTGGGCAGCTGCTCATTCGATACCTCCTGAGGAGCTGTGGCTTCCATCCCTGAAGCACAAAAACAGTCAGACCATCACTCCACTCTAAAATGACCCCCTGTAGAGATGATAATGTGTCCCTCACTACTAAACCTATAAAAGGGTTCAGAGTGTTTCTATCATGACTCTGCATTTGTGACATCTTTATACCCCAGTTTAATTGGTCATTATTCAGACCTTCTGGTGACATTCTGTCACACTCGATTTGATAAAGACCCCAATCCTGCTGATGGGAACTTTTGATGTCATCAAAAACATGCTAATTTTTCAGAGCAAACGCTGAAGCGTGTCTGACACTTTAGATGTACGATGCCCACTAAGTACAGGCGTTAGTCTATCTCTATGACAGCAACATTAATCTCAGTAAATGATACTATGAGCTATTAAGCGTCTTTCTGCTCTTCATGCTCCAGAAACAAGTGCTGAAGGAGAAATGACAAGGGGCACTTCATCAGAAGGAAGCTATGGTTATGTAACCCCGGTTCTGTGATACCAGAGTGAGGAATCTCACCACACTTTCCTCCTTGCAGCAGCAGGGAGAAGACATGCTGAGAATGACATGACGACATGACGACTGCTCTTATCATCTGATTGTGGTTGTATCTCTCTATTAGTGCTATTGGATCTTAGCGCTGTGTTTGACAATATTGACCACAACACTCTTTTGCATAGACTAGAAAACTTTGTTGGCATTAATGGAAGTGCTTTAGCATGGTTCAAATCGTACTTATATGACCGCCATCAATTCGTAGCAGTGAATGAAGAGGTATCATATTGATCACAAGTGCAGTATGGTGTACCTCAAGGCTTAGTACTAGGGCCGTTACTCTTCATGCTTTACATGTTACCCTTGGGAGATATCATCAGGAAACACGGTGTTAGCTTTTACTGTTATGCTGATGATACTCAGCTCTATATGTCTTCGCAGCCCGACGAAACATACCAATTTGAAAAACTTGCGGAATGCATAGTCGATATAAAAAACTGGATGATGAGTAATTTCTTACTGCTAAATTCTGTAAAAAAAAAGGGTTTAATATAAGAACCAAAAAATCCTCAAAATAAAA
>NW_015505559.1:85720-106848 GCF_001515645.1 Sinocyclocheilus grahami | reverse complement strand
CATCGTTAGAAGAATGGCATATACGCTAATATTAGTCTGTTTCTCTCTTATTCCGAGGTCACCATAGCCACCAGATCCAGTCTGTATCCAGATCAGGTGGCCACTGCAGTCACTCGGATACAATACGTATTCAGACCAGATGGTGGATCAGCACCTAGAAAGGACCTCTACAGCCCTGAAAGACAGCGGAGACGAGGACAACTAGATGAGCCACAGATACAGATCCCCTGTAAAGACCTTGTCTCAGACGACCACCGGGACAAGACCACAGGAACCAGATGAGTCCTCTGCACAATGTGACTTTGCTGCAGCCTGGAATTGAACTGCTGGTTTCGTCTGGCCAGAGGAGAACTGGCCCCCCGACTGAGCCTAGTTTCTCCCAAGGTTTTTTCTCCATTCTGTCACCGATGGAGTTTTGGTTCCTTGCCGATGTCGCCTCTGGCTTGCTTAGTTGGGGACACTTCATTTCCAGCGATATCATTGACTTGATTGCAAATGATTGCAATGATACTATTTAAACTGAACTGAGCTGGATGATAACATCACTGAATTCAATGATGAACTGCCTTTAACTGAAAAATTAGTGTTTACTATTGTCACTTTGCATTATTGACACACTATTTTCCTAATTAATGCTGTTCAGTTGATTTGACACAATCTGTATTGTTAAAAGCGCTATATAAATAAAGGTGACTTGACTTGACAGGTGGCAGCGGCTTATAACCATGACCTGTCTGTCAGCCGACAGACGTAGTGTAATAGCTTCTTCCGTGGACAGTCACGCTCTGAGGCAGAGGTACTTTACTCTGATTGATCGTAACATCTGGAGAAAACCCGCAGCCTAACTATGAGCAATGACAAATTGCATTTGTTCATTTAGCCCAGAGGAGAACTGGCCTCTCGACTGATTTTTCAAATATTTTTTTTTCTACATTTCTGACACCAGTTTGGGTTTCTTGCTTCTGTCGCCATTGGCTTGCTTAGTTGGGGACGGGGGTTTAAAAGACACTTAATATTCGGTACTATTGTTGATTTGATTGCACTGACAAAAAAAAAAAAGTAAGCTAAACTGAACTTTATAGCTGAATACAAGGGCCGTTCACACGGAACGTTTTTTTCCATACCAATACTTTTCACACTAGACGGACATGTTTGACCATTGCGTACTAAAGCGTTCTCAAAAAGTGGTGCTCAAGTTCAAATTAAAAAAAGCGTCTCGAGGCCTTGCGTTTTTTTCCCATTCCACTGCAAAGCAAAAACGTGTTTTGTGAATGGCCCCTAATTCGTTTCATAACGAACTGAAGTAAACTGAATCAACATTAAACTGACTTGAGTTGAATAATGATACTATTGTCTTTTAGAGCCTGCTTTACAGCAGAATTTACATTTGTCTCATATTTGAAGAAGTTATTTTCCTGTTTATTACTGAGAAGCTGCTTTGAAACAATCTGTTTTATATAAAGAGATATATAAATATAAATGTGACTTGATTTGACTAAAAAATTTAAAGTGAAAGCATGCCCACTAGGAGTGAGAATGGAGAGTGCAATAAGCATAAATAAGAGTGAACAGATTAATTTTGCAAGCACATTTTTGTACACCAGCATCTGAGACCATATTTACCATGCAAGCCATCAATGATGACACCAAGTTTATTCACATGCAAAATTCCTGAATCTGACACAAGTCAGATTTAAAAATCCCCCAGGCTTCATGTCAGTCAAAGCAGATGTGAAACAGACACATTTGCCAATGCAAGACAGATGGTGACTGACAAGTGTGAAGAGCTCTCAGTGACCCTGATTGGATGGCAACAATGCAGAGTCACTTCTGATTGGCTGTTCTGGCCAATAAGCGATAAGAGTTGCTCACCTGAGCTGGTGCCAAAGCCGGTGTTAACCACGTCTTCACTGATGGCGTGCAGCTGGCACACTCCCGTGTCCTCTGTGCCCATGTGCATGGGCTTTGTCAATAGGAACTTCCTGCACATGATGGTAGCTGAGCAATGTGTGCAAACAACTAAGATATGAAGGAATTTGAATTTCATTGGCACCTGTCAGTCTTGCTCTCAACAAGAAGCCAGCAGTCTTCAGCCACCAGGAACACAGCTTTGAGATTGATGGGGAGGGAAATGGTGTGAACCTGACCTTCTAGCACATCAACAACATCCAGCTGACTCCTGTCCATGTAGAGCAGAGTGCAAATCAGTAGGCCATGCCTGAACAGGACACCAGAGCTCTGATCCGAAACCTAATGAGCTGCTAGCAGTCTATAGCCTACATAGACAGCTGCTTTCTAAGACAACATCCTAACTAAACAGGAATAGTTCATCCAAAAATGAAAATTCTGGCATCATTTACTTACCTTCATGTTGTTCCGAAATCATAAGACTTTAATTTTCGAACACAAATGAATATATCTTTAATATTGTCTCATCATTTTGTCCATCTATTGATCGTTCACACAACCAAAATATTCAAGCTTCAAAAAGTACATAAAGACATTATAAAAGTAATTCACAGTGCTACAGTATGTCTGTAACTCAATGTCTGTGATTTTATGTACCGATTCAGATGGGACTAAAGGCCTGTTCACACCAAGGACAATAACTGTAACAATAACTTTTAATCATCGTTCGGTTTTGAGAATAGTGAAGTCACATGATGAGATTTCTAGAAGGCAGTTTGCTCTGGAATTTTTAAAGTATGCAATTGACTCTTATCTCAAGGCTGGAGCTTATGGCGGACTTGTCAGCATGTTTCTAAGCTAAAGTATGGTGCCTCAACATTCATAGCATACAAATTTGTGTTTTTGTAATTAGACTAAATAATTGTCTTGTCTGTCTTTTTAATTTTATCACTTCATCAGACATCTTATGCAGGTTTTTGTTGAAGTGCATTCTGGAATTGTAAGGAAATATGCATGTTGTCTTAAAATTTGGACAAGAGATGCTTTGCTTTGAAAACTAAAAATGCTACCGATATAGGCAGCTCACTAGGTTTCAGAACAGAGCGTAAGAGTGGCATGTACACAAATGATTAAGGGACAGTAACCTACCCGTTTTCTTTGCAGAAGAGAAGCCAGTTCTTGTGGGCAAACACCTTGCACATTTTGTATGCTGGCTAATGTCAACAAAAAATATTAAGTTTAAGATTATTAGATCTTACACCCCTTTTTCCACTGCTAACAGGTGTTTTAAGGTTTCCTCCAGGCTCGACTCTAATACACACCAGCTGCATTGTATGAAAGTAAATTCCTATTAGATTTCTTTCTGGTTTTTGGTTTGGTACCTTATTATGTAAGTGAAAGGGGTAGTCCACCCAAAAAATTATATTCTGTCATTGTTTACTCACCCACATGTTGTTACAAACCTGTATGTGTGTCTTTCTTCTGTTGAGCACAAAATAAGATATTTTGAAGAAGGTTGGTAACCAAACAGTTGATGGTAGCCATTGACTTCCATAGTATTTTTGTCCATACTATGGGTATCGTCTAATGTTTGGTTACCCACATTCGTAAAACTATTTTCTTCTGCATTTAGCAGAATAAAGAAACGTATACAGATTTGGAACAACATGAGGGTGAGTAAATGATGGCAGAATTTTCATTTCTGGGGGAACTATTCCTTTAAAGATATACAGTATCAAAAACAGCTTATTTTATTTTTTAATGCTCAGAGACAAAAATGGTTGTGTAAAACTAAATTAAAGGGATAGTCCCCCCCAAAATGATGAAGATATTTTAATGAAACTTGAGAAATTTCAGTCCCTCCTTTGAACGTCCGTGCAACCGTTACACAAAGACATTACAAAAGTACTCGAATCGAGCGATTTAACCCATGTGTTCTGAAGAGACACAATTGCTTTATATGACAAACAGCTTTAATTTAGGCTTTTATTTACATATAAACACTGATCAACATGCATACATAGAGCACATCGAATATGGTAAATGGAAGTTCAAATGCACTTGTGTGGCATGCATGAACAAACCTCATTGGTTCTCGCACATCAAGTAAGCACATTTGAACTTCTGTTTGTAATATTTGATGAGCTCTATGCATGAATGCAAATTACTTTTACAATGTCTTTATGAACTTTTTGAAAAGTCAAAGTTTCGGTTGTGCAGACTTTCAAAGGAGGAACAGAATCTCTCAGATTCCATTAAAAAAACCTGCATTTGTGTTACAAAGATGAACGAAAGTCTTACGGAAGGACATGATGGTGAGCAAATGATTTAAGGTTTGGGTGAACTATCCCTTTAAATGTGTGTTTTGGTAAACCATGATTAAGATTTTAAGTATATTTAAAAAAAAAACAATTTTAAATCTACCAAAGGTCGCCATTTAAATTTGAACTAAGGAAAAACAAAGCCTATAAACATAGTGACAACAACATCCAGCAAAGTACAGTTGATAATGTGCAGGCTTCAGTATACCTCAAGATGTTGTTTAACATGTTATTTAAAAAAAAAAATAAATAAATAAAAATAAAAAAAATAAAAAAACACCAAATGGTATAATTGCACAAAGTCTTACGGAAGGACATGATGGTGAGCAAATGATTTAAGGTTTGGGTGAACTATCCCTTTAAATGTGTGTTTTGGTAAACCATGATTAAGATTTTAAGTATATTTAAAAAAAAAACAATTTTAAATCTACCAAAGGTCGCCATTTAAATTTGAACTAAGGAAAAACAAAGCCTATAAACATAGTGACAACAACATCCAGCAAAGTACAGTTGATAATGTGCAGGCTTCAGTATACCTCAAGATGTTGTTTAACATGTTATTTAAAAAAATAAAAAAAATAAAAAAAATAAAAAAACACCAAATGGTATAATTGCACAAACATCACATCTCGGTAGACTACGGTGCATCTATTAGCTCAAAACTCTGCCTCAAACTTGTTTTGATCTGTGACCATTTACTATTTCCATCCGCTATTATTAGACATTGTTTTCCCCTCACAGGTTTGGTGGAAATGATGCATCTATTGATGATCTTCTGTTTCCATGCTCAGATAATAACAGCACATCTCAGATGAACCTCAGGGCAGGAATGACACCTGTAAATGGATCGCTAATGGCCAAAGTGGACGGCAACGCTTTCATGTGAAGTGTCCTTGTAGAAGAGCGGGTTCACACTCTCTCACACACACACACACACACCTGTTCTTCATGGAGCACCACCTGGTCCTGAAGCGGGTTGCCCAGTGTCACCACAGAGACAAAGGGCTGCCAGACTCCACTGATGGTCCGGGGGAAGATGTCATAGAGCTCAATGCACTGGACGGAGTCTCCTTTCTCCTTCATAGCATACAGTGGTACAGGGTTACATGTGGCCACATAAATGGAATCCATGAGGGAAAACAATGACTCACTTTCAAAATAAAATTCACAAGACTTTCTAAATCCAGATTCATTGGATCTTAGGTCTGGCTACATGAGACTAACTGCAATATCATCACCGTTTAGTCGTGGCCTACCGTTAACAGTGGTGACATCGCAGACAATGTTGACCTCGTTCATGGGAATCTGTTAGTGAGCCTGTTCCTCAGTGAAGCTCACAGATCTGGACTCGTGCCTCTCAGAAGGATAAATCTGAACCCCCAGAAACACTGGGCCCTGAGGAGAACCAAAAATATCAAATTAGTTTCAAATTAGCAATAGGCTAATATCAACTTTAAAATATTGGAAATAGAAAGGGTTATGATACCTTGATATCGATGCGATGAGACTCTGTTGGACACAGCAGCTTTCGTCGTGTTCTTCCACCCTGACTGATGGTCCAGTAGCAGTATTTGTCCAGTAGCAGTCTGGCAATGGTAACCTGGGAAAAGGGAATCTGGTGATTGGCTTTTTGCCAAAGACATGAAATTTAAATCTTACACCGATTATGACAACATATTGATCATGACAAAAACTTAAACTGTGTCCTTTTATAGGGTTAAGCAAAAGCTGACGGTCACACCAAGATTTTTCAAAATCTCTGTTTACATGCACATCAATTTAATGAAAACTTGGACAATGATTTGGAAAATGATGTGCAGGTGGTCACTGTTTCATTCTGCTGTCTCTGTAGTGGGGCTGGAGTTCATTGACATTCAGGAAGGTTGTAGTTGCACATCTGGTTATTGCTCAGTAACTATTCCCAGAGAAAACATTACTGCACTACTCTGCAATTCAAACAGATGGGATGATATATCATTCCCCTAAAATATTAATACAATAGAGCGTTAAAACCCTTTTAATGTAATGTATCAATGTACTACCATTGAACAGTTTGGGGTCAATGGGACTTTTTAAACTTTTTAAACTAAAAAAAACTTTTATTGAAGAATGCATTGAATTAATCAAAAGTAACAGTAAAGACATTTATAATGTTACAAAATATATCTAATTCACATAAATTCTGTTCTTTTGAATGTTCTGTTCATCAAAGAATCCTGAAAAATGTATCACGGTTTCCACAAAAATGTGCAACGAAACTGTTTTCTACATTGATAATAAGAAATGTTTCTTGAGCAGCAAATCAGAATATTAGAATGATGTCTGAAGGATCATGTGACACTGAAGACTGGAGTAATTATGCTGAAATTCAGCTTTGCATCACAGCAATAAATTGCAAAACAGTTGTTTAAAATTGTACAAATATTTTATATTACTGCATTTACTGCATTTTTGACCAAATAATTTCAAATACTTCCTAAAAAGGTGATTATATCATTCAAAAGGAAATATTTGTTTCTTCACTTGGTATAAAATATAACAAATTGTATATACCAGATGGCAAAACACTCAAAAGCAAGTGAAATAAGACAAATATGAGACAGAAGAAACAAATAATTTCCTTTATTGAAAGTATATAATATAAAACACTGAGCAAATAAAATGACCGTTATTGAATGAGACATATATTTGTTGTTATATAATGCGGATGACTCACTCTTGATAATCAGATAAAGTACAAATTCCAAACAGTGAAAGAGCACTTGGACAGATATAACATGGATGCCACACAAAGGCCGTTCCAGAGAAAATGATGTTGTTTTAACTGCTCCCTTTGCCAAGTCTGTACCAAACAACCACTCTCTCCAGATTTCCCACTTTAAGTGCTCTGCTCTTTATGAAAGAACAGGATAGTGGTGCTCACTTCCGATTGGAATTTGTCCGAAATCTTTCATGTCGTTTAAATACACTAACCAGATGCTAGAAATCAAGTTTTCAGTTTCAGTTATTTCGGAGTCTGAATTCAAGCATGTTTAGGGTTTATTCTATTGCACCTTCAATGAAATAAGCAGCTTATGAGATCAAAGCATCTGTTAAAGGTGAAGTTTGCCATTTTTATGATCCTAGAAATCAAACTGATGTTCATTTGAGCAGTCCAACTGGCCTAGACATAATAACACTGGCTCATCCAATGGTGTGAGTTTAGGGCAGGGCCACCTGTCATTTTGCAATTCTATCTCTGTCATGACTTTAGGAAAGTTATGGTAATATATATGGCAATGTTAATGTGTTTGATCTTGGTGGAATACATCTGCTACACTGCAGCTGCGGCAGAGCAAGTACCGAAACTTGCTACTGCCAATATATCCACAGACACGCTGCTGTGAGCATGTAGGAAATACTGCTGCTGTGCAATATATGTAATAACATATATAAAATAACCCCCATATATAACATACATGAAATTACCCCGTAGCAGATCTATACAGGTGGAGCAAGGGAAGGGGGAGGGTTTCTGAAACGCGTTGCAACTGCTAATGTTAGCACTAGCTGAGCATTTGAGCAGCAAGCTCATTGGTTGCTGATGCAAAAAGAAACCAATAAGCTGCGCCATGTGAATGATGATATTATTATATGTTAGAAATCGGCCTGCACCATCTAGAGTTCCGTGACAGAACTTTGTATTTTGTGTCACTATTGCTGCAAAAATGACACACTCCACCTTTAAACAAATACATTTGTGACTTTAGCGGTGTGCAATATTGACAAAAAAACTGAAAACTTGCATAGTATGAAAGTAGCCATATTCGGACACAGCTACTGTCTTAATGAGTTGAGTCATTGAGTTATTCATTCAAACTGATTGATTTAGTCTGATTAAGTCGATTAAGTCGGTCATTGAATCACTGATGAAACTGATTTGTTTAAAAAGCAGATTTGCACATAACAATAATTACAATATATTTGCATACCCCCGATACATATCGAGCAAAACAGATGGAGAAGCACTGCTCTAAACTCTCCGATAAACTCAAAAGACACAAGACAAAGAAGGACCGTGAAACCAATCTAATGGCACATTTTAAATAAACATAATAACAATATTGCAATATTCACAATATTTCCATAGTGATGACTCCTTCCACATTTGCTGTTAATGATCACAGGTGTCTGCGTAACACAGAACCAGCAAAGTTAATAGACTGCCTGTTAGAGATGTGCAGTTGGTGCTCATGTACCATTCACCCTCTCTCACCATTACCTTCCATCATATTATTAAAAACCTCTTCATCTTTTCTTCTTTTATTTATTTATTGAGCACTTTCACACAACCGACCATTGACCAAAGTGCTGTACAATATGTAAACACATAATAAAACCGTCTCAAACATAAAACACAACACTAAAACCCCAATAAAATGACAGTGAAATAAACTCCACAATTTCAATATACAGAGAAATGTCTATACCCCATTAAATGCTAATGCATTTAAATGCTATCGCTGCAAAAGCTCGATCTCCACTTCGCCATTTAGTTCTAGGAATCATCAAAGCCAGCTGGTCAGCTGACCTTAGAGACCGTTTTGGCTCATATTTCTCAATCAGTTCCACCAAGTACAATGGAACCCTACTATGCAATGATTTATAGACAAAAACCAAAATTTTTAAATTAATTCTATGAGGGATCGGTAAACATTGTAAAGAACTCAGAACAGGAGTAATATGATCTCTCTTACGAGAACCTGTCAAAAGCCTCGCAATGATTTATTAATGCCAACATATAATGAGTTGCAGTAATCTAACCTTGTGAATACAAAGGCATGAATTACTTTTTCCAAATCACGCATGGACAAAAATGGTTTCACCTTGGCTATTAATCTCAAGTGTTAAAAACAGGACCTAACCACAGAATAAATCTGTTTTTCAATCTTGAGATCACTATCAAAAAGAACTCCTAAATTTTGCACTACTGGCTTACAAAAAGGGGCTAAACTGCCCAAATCAGATAAATTATTTGGAGCTCCAAAGATTCTATTTGCTTTTTACTATTCTTTTGCAGAGGAAGATACACTTGCATGTCATCTGCATAGAAGTGAAACGAGATTCCATGCTTACAAAAAATGGATCCAAGGGGTAACATACACAAAGAAAACAAAATCGGGCCGAGAATGGACCCCTGTGGAACCCCACAAAGTAAAGAAACAGGTTGTGAATAATCTTGACCAACATTTACAGAAAATAATTAATATTTTATTTATATAGTAATAAAAAATATATTAATAATAATTTTGTAGCAAAAAAGTATGTAACTGATTAAAAGCCACCTTCTCTAAAACCTTCAATAGAAAAGGTAACTTTGAGATTGGCCGATAATTTGATACAACAGCAGGATCCAAATGTGTATTTTTCAAAAGTGGCTGAACAACAGCATGTTTAAACTGATTAGGGACTACTCCTGTTAAAAGGCTATTATTTATTATAGATAAAATACTGGGGCCAAGAACATCAAATGCCTGTTTCACTAACCTAGCTGGAATGATATCAAGTGCACAATCAGTTGGTTTCAGCTGGCTGATTACGTTAGCTAATGATTGCAGAGAAATAAGTTCAAAATGGTCAAAACCAACAGATGGTAGGCGAACAACGAAGATCTGATATCGGAAATCTTTTGAACAAAACAATCCAAAAAGTCCTCACAAGTAATAATTGGAGGGTCAGAAAACAAATCAGATTTTGGATTAAGTGCAGAATTTATTATATTAAATAGAACTTGCGGCTTACCACTATTTTTTGTAATTATTTCTGCAAAATCATTTCTTTAAGCCATCTTTACAGCATTCTGATAGTTGGCTAGAGACTCCAGTAACATTTCAAAAAATATATGTAACCCGTCTTTATTCCATTTTCGTTCAAATTTTCTACAAGTTTTCCTCAACACCCGAGTCACATAATTCAGCCAGGGCTCAGAATTGATCTGAAAGAGTAAATCGTTAAATCATCAAAAAAAGAAACGGTATTACATAATTATTGTATTACATCGCTTTATGGGATCCTTGATTCTGATTGGCCATTCATGGCATTCTGCATAATATATAAGTCTTACCAAGTGCTCCAAAAAAGTCATTTCCAAAAAACGGAAAGCCAGGCCGGTTTGCTAAAACAATAATGCGGAAGTCTGGATGCATGGGAATGGCATTAGGTCTTCCGGCTGCTTCCAGTGGATCTGTGGATATCGAAGAAGGATTCCTGTCAGTGATGGGTTTGTGACATGGAATGCGTTTGATCCTCGTTTCTTGCACCAAAATCAGGTGTCGTGGGGATGGTGAAAACAGGGAAGTCGTGGCCTAATGGTTAGAGAGTCGGACGCATAACCCAAAGGTTGTGGGTTCGAGTCTCGTACCGGCAAGGATTGTAGGTGGGGGGAGTGAATGTACAGCACTCTCTCCCACCTTCAATACCACGACTGAGGTGCCCTTGAGCAAGGCACCAAACCCCCAACTGCTCCCCGGGCGCCGCAGCATAAATGGCTGCCCACTGCTCTGGGTGTGTGTTCACGGTTTGTGTGTGTTCACTGCTGTGTGTGTGCACTTTGGATGGGTAAATGCAGAGCACTAATTCCGAGTATGGGTCACCATACTTGGCCACATGTCACTTCACTTCACTTCACTAATGTAGTTAAAACAACCATTTTCTATCTTCAGGCTACTGCTATACACTAAAGTTTCGGGTCAGTGCGATTTTCTTTCTTTTTTTTTTTTTTTTAGAAATAAATACTTTTATTCAGCAAGGACGCACTAATTAGATGTGACAGCAAAATTTACAATGTTACAAAATATTTCAAATAAATACATATTTATTTAACTTTCTATTTAAAAAAGCATCTTGGAAAAATGTATCATGGTTTCCATAAAAACATTAAGCAGCACAACTGTTTTCAACACTGATAATAATAAGAATTTTTTTTTGAGCAGCAAATCAGCATATTAGAATGGTTTCTGAAGGATCGTGTGACACTGAAGACTGGAGTAATGATGCTGCAAATTCAGCATTGCATCACAGGAATAAATTACATTTTAAAATGTATTCAAATTGAAAACGGCTATTTCAAACTGAAATAATATTTCACAATATTACTGTTTTCACTGCATATTTGACCAAATAAATGTAGACTTGGTAAGCAAAAGAGACTTCTTTCAAAAACATTAAAACATCTCTCAGACCCCAAACTTTTGAATGGTAGTGTACCTTTAAATTTTTTTATATGTAAACTACCCTCTTTTGATTGGCTAACCTCTTGGATGTAAAAACAAGTGTACAATTGTTTGACACCTTAAAGAAGACAACCAACCTGAACTAAAATGTTTTAAGTAAAATCTTTCATTTAATTTAATTTGGCCATGATTCACGTTAACTCCTATGATGTTGTAAAAAACAATGTTGATGAACTGAATGGAATCAAACTGTAACTCGCTGAATTGAATTCAATCTGAATCATGAGGCGCCAAAAGCTTCCCATACAGAATAGGCGCTGATATACAGTTCGGTTTCCACGCTTTCCTGTTGCCATATTTGAACCATTGCAACTCCATCTACAGATCATCTTTAACAGCAAAGAGGATCGGAGTTAATGGAGAGCTGAAGATTATAGCCACGTTCAGCTTGTTTTCATCACCTCTGACATGTAGGTGACATTAGTGCCTGTTATTTACAACCCACAGCTGAAAGGTAGTTTGTGGAGAATGAGGGGTGTTTTATTGTTGCTTTTATCTGTTGGCCCGGCACAATGCGTGACCATTTAGAAGCATTGATATCAGATGAGGCGTCAGAAAGGGCTTCAAAGCCTAAAGACTATTTATACCCTGAGAGCTGCAAACCGCTGGGTGCTAATTGAGGGGCCAAACTCCGAATCACAGTCGGCTTTTCATCTCCCTCCACCTTGTATCGAGCAGAGACATCGTTAAAAGCCTTTTGCAGAGAACACCCGCGACCCTGCTTCACAAACAACGCGTCTAAATGGCACCATCATGCTAACAAAACATCAGGCTGACTTCAGCGTGGAGGATTATAACACACTGTCCTCGAGGTCATTCATTAATTTTTAACACTTTTTCCCTCGTCTGTGCTGGGCGTCCTCCGGGTGTGAGCTGGCAACGTGTTTGTCCTCGCTGGAACAGTGGTCCGGACCATCTGCTGATAGATGTATAAATATCACTATGCAAAGTTTACACTTCACATGACTGATTTTCAGGAGATCACAGGACACCCAGAACCACGGAGGGGGTGAAGCTTACATTTTTGTTTGGCCGTTGACATTATGTTTTGAAATGTGGCCAGTATCAGATTTGAGTGTGAACTGATCACAGTCCTGAACTGTCTTGTATGTTCAAAACAAACAAACAAAGCATGCAGCATGCTGTCATATGGAAAGCCACTGAAGTCAATGTTTATATGTACGTTTGTAAGGTGATGTGCCATGGAAGCCAGAAAATTTGTACACAGGCAATAACGAGACAAAGAGGAGATATGAGGAGATCAATATTTACAATATGATTCCTCAAGTTTTGCTTGTATAGAGCTGTCGCCGTAATACTCACACCTCACTGTCCCTCGACTGACTACCATCATGGCTGCTTCTCATATTACATATTATAGAGTGACCAAAGAACTACCACTATGTAAAAAAATTGGAGTGACTCCCATCAATGCAGAATTGGCACGAATGTCGATCTAGAGTGATGTAAAAGTTGCATGAATTACCATAAGACTGTTCAGATTGAGGTCACATTGCAAAACATCAGACCTGTATCTGATTTAGTACCACATATGAAAGTGGCCCAAATCATAATTGAAAAGATCAGATTCCATGTGTTTGGAGCATTCACACTATTATGAGGGGGGTGTGGGGGGGGGACAGATCTGGGTCACATATGAGCAAAAAAAAAAGGATTTGAACCACGTAACGTAAGGGGAATGAAACCTCAACTGCATGTCATACAAATACAGCTCCTCAGGTGAAGCGTAAAAGAGATGGAATTGATTCCAGTAGAGTTCTGTGTTACCGTCTATTGTCAATAGCATAACGATGTATAATACACAATTCTCACAGAAGTCACTTGCAAACCAAGTGAGTGGGATTTGCATGTGCAACTATTTTGTCCTTGTGTGAAACTCCCAATTGCACAAATTCCTATTGGAAATTTCACCAAGCAGCGGTAAATGTGACCGCACCTTTAGTGTGTCGTTGAGCTAACAACTTAATACTCTTAAGTGTTTATTGATTAAAATATGTTGCAATGCATTCTGGGATTGCCTCCTCTGATGAGTTCTTAGAACAGGGTTTTCAAACTAGGGTCAAATATTGTATATATAAGACGGTTGTATTAGTTGTACTTGTATTAGTATGAATGGGAGAAATATATTTTAACTATGTGCTTTAGTAAAGGTAATATAAATGCTAATTATTACTTCAACTATTTAATTTAGTTTTTTTATAATATCACACCAAACATTTCACTACTATACACAATGTAAACGGGTGTTTATACATGAAAGTACAAAGTTGTCTTTATATCTCAGGAAAAGGGCCCCTAACAAGGGATCATTATATTTGGGAGTCCATAGCATCAAAAAGTTTGAAAACCCCTGTTTAAAAAAAAAAAAAGACTCTTTAACGTTGAGAGTAAACTTATCCCAGATAGCACACGTATGTCTGCAAGATGTCTGTTAAAGATCGCTTCATCTGGAAAGCATCTGCTGTGTACAAACATCTGATAGACATCTTTCAGACGTCAGTTTTATATACATTCTAAATCATGAACATCTTAAAGACATCTTATAAACGTCTATTTGACATCTGATAGGAAACGTCCTATACACGTATTGCAGATGAGCAAACACTCTAAAAAAAAATACGTCTTGCAGATGGAAATGCAGACGTCAAATAGACGTCTCTGTGATGTTTGTGTAAGAAGCTCACTATATTTGAAACAGAGCCACGATGTTAGAGGTGAATACTGACCAATGGAGAGTCTTCATAGATGATGATGCCATCTCTCAGAGGGCTGCAGCGTTAAAGTCTGGACTGTAGTGTCTCTGTTGAAGCATACAAGATCAGAGCTTAGACTGCGTTTGTCATGAAACATCACACGTGTACAGTAAATGGAGATTCTGTTCACAGTTAAATCATTGCTAATATCTCTAGAGAGTGAGATGATTTGTGGATTCATACTTATGGGTCCTATAGAAGTATAAAGTAAACTGGCCTCAATTCAGTGTGATGGACAGAGCGCTCTCGAGTTCTTGTGCAGGTTTGAAATGTGACACATATCTCTGCGGGCTTAGTGGAAGGGTTAATCCCTGAAGTGATTACTTTAGGCTAATTTAAGACTTCCATAATCGCTAACCAGACCATAATGCATGCGAGTTTGACTTTGGTTTAACTTTCAAGAAGAAACTTTCAAGATGACTTCAACCTCTGCACCTCATAGATGGGTTAGACACAGTGACATAAGTTTCCATGACTTTTCAAGTCGTTTGTGATGAACGGATAAAAAAAATCAGACTGCACTCACAAAGAACAAACTGTCAGATTAAATATTTGCAGAGGATGACTAAAAATGCATATGTACTGTAGTTTTTTTAAAAATAAGATTTTATTGAATTTCATGCCTTTTCAAAAGTGTGTTTTGTTTTTTTTTGGGGTTGAAAGAAGTCTCTTATGCTCACCAAAGCTGCATTCATTTGATCAAAAATACAGTAAAACATTGACATTGCGAAATATTGTTACGTTCTAAAAAAAACTGTTTTCCATTTTAATATTCTAAAATGTAATTTTGTTGTCTTGTCCATCCTTCAGAAATCATGCTAATATCCTGATTTGATATTGTATTTCAGGATATTCAATGACTGCGAGAGCCCTGTTATAAGCATGTTATGCTTTGTCTTGTCAATAAATTTATACTTTATTCAGCACAGTATCACAAGTGATGTATCCCATCTTTAACAATGAATTGCATAACCTAAATGGCACTGATATTTACACAGTAATCTGCCGGATGAGTTATAGCTCAAAATATCCCGGACGAGCCCCCCGTATTTTATCTCACTAGGAAGAATTAAAAGGGACCGGATGAGAACCGAAATAAAACTACAGCTTTTTGAACATTTTCTGCTCTTTTTGACACTTTATTAAGAGGGATTGTCAAAAGAAGACATCTACTTTTATGATTCACAGAAGAAAGAAAAATAATAACGGGGTTGGAACAAGGTTAAGGGTGGCAAAATGTAAAAAGAGAACTACTCCTTTAACTGTAGTTCTTCAAAGGCAAAAGTACAACTTAAAAGTTCTCTCTGCCCTGTCGACACGTGTCCTAATTTAACAGGATTAAAATAGCTCACTCGAGCCTCAGGGAGGAGATCTTTTTATTTTAGGCACTTGGTGAGTCTGCAAAAGGAAGCTTCACCTCCTAATAGAAAACACTTGTATGATGCATCCGTGTCCAGGTGTTTATCGTTCTGATAAATAAAGGTGTCCTCTCTTTTATTCTCTGTTCTATTCATATACAAAGAGGATACATTACTCAGTTATTCACCAATGATGAAAAGGTGCATGTGATGTCAGTGGATATGGATCATTTCCGGTGTGGCCTCGTGACCAGGTTCTAATTGAGTCAGGAGAGTAGTTTCTGATAATAGGTCTTCCTCTCTGAGACATCTCTGAGGCTTTTTGAGGAAAACTCAAGGGACTTTACCTGTGAAGCTGATGATATTCTCTCGGCCTGTTCATGAGATGCAAGAATCGAGTAACAGTCTTGTTTTTCCCAATGCCCTGTAAACAAAGTAAGAACATAGATCAGAAATAGATCGCCTTCAAATGAAAATAATATGTCATAATTTACTCATCCTCATGTCATTCCGACCCTGTATCATTTTCTTTCAATAAAAACGAAGGGAGATGTTAAGCAGAATATTAGAGTATGTGGAAGTGGATGGTGATTTATACTGTAATGTTCCTAAAAAACAAACAAAAAAACAGCACCATTAAATATCATAAAAGTAGTCCACATTAGTCATGCACTATTATTTCAACTCTTCTGAAGCTACAGGACAGCTTTGTGAGAGTAACTGAAATTAGTACGGCTGAAATTAAAATAATTTCTCATTGGTTTATTAAATTAACTATAATTGGGGTTCTTAAATGTAATTCTCTCTTTCATTCTTATATTTCATTAATATGTTAAAGAAAAATGCACCTTTAGACATGCCTTATTAGGTTTGACATCATTTACAGGGTTCCTACACATTTTCCATTTCAAAATCCCATTCTTCTCCAGACTCAAATTTCCAAACCTCGCAGTAGATTTTCAGACCATATTTAACATAAATGGTTCATACAGCATTATTTTCAGCTTTATATTTGGCATATAGCTCAGTCATCTGTAAATATTTTTGTTTTCTCAGGGGTTTTTTTCATAGATTTTCTTGCACAGACTTTTGCATGTACACAAGAAAGTTTTTCGTGCCCTAGAGAAACTGTTCATATGTGCACAAGAATATTTTGCTCGCTTACGCATTACAATTTCTATTTTTATTCTATAACCCATTTCCTTTGCCTGCCATCTTACCAGGAAGAAAATGACAGCATGGATGCACATTAATTAATATACAGTATATATATATTAAAACAAACGATACCATTGAAAAGTCTGGTGCCGGAAAGATTTTTTAAAAATGTTTTTGAAAGAAATCTCTTCTGCTCATCAAGGCTGCATTTAACTGATTAAAAATCCAGTAAAATTTTTATATTATGAAATATTATTGCAATTTAAAAGAACTGTTTAGTATTTTAATATATTTTAAAATGTGATTTATTCCTGTCATGTAAAGCAGAATTTTCAGCATCATTACTTAAGTCTTCAGTGTCACACGATCCTTCAGAAATCATTCTAATATGATAATTTGCTGCTCAAGAAGCATTTCTTATTAGCAATGTTGTGCTGCTTAACATTTTTTGTGGAAACTGTGATACATTTTGTTTTGTTCAGCATTCTTTGTTGAATAGAAATTTCAAAAGAACTGCATTTATTTGATTCTTTTTTTTGTATAATTATAAAAGTCTTTTCTGTCACTTTTGATCAATTTAATGCATCCTTGATAAAAAAATCTTACTTTGATCATGTAATCTGACTGAATCATGTGACTCTGAATAGACATTCTAGAATAGAAAGCAGAATAAACAGCAGAAATGTAAAAGGTGTTATTTATTTATAAGTACTAATTCCATTTTTTTTAATGTAATATAATAATTTGTACTGAAGAAATGTAACACATTTGCTAAAATAAAAAAAAATTGTATTTTCACAGATTTGCCCCAGACTTTTATGGTCCACTGTATGTCATGTGACCGGATCTATCTAAGACTGCTCCAGCAGTAAAGCATGGAAACACTCAAGTAAAGCATCAATTATGTCTGAGAGGGTCACCTACATTTTACAGACACACAAAAGATGAATAGATAAATGGGAGCACAAATGAATTCTGGTCCGGATATGACACAAGGAATTTAATTTTCTGTTTATGTGGCTGCAAAGGCACAAAGTGCTTTTTCAATATGATAAGGACACATAGGGATGATGCTGTTTGCTGCAAACACACATTATACAACAAAAAAAAGAGGCTTCATTGTCCTAATTTCTGCCTCAGTGGACTACTGCACTTCTCCTTCTAGTGCTCGAAAGACAAAAAAGCAGGTCATGGAAAAGTGGGACAAGAGTAACTTTTTTTTTCCTCCACCTCTTTCTGGGCCTCTGAAGGGAGGAGAGAGGTGGCAGTGAGGGAGGAATAATTGGGTCATTCCTCGTTCTCTTCTCACATCTCTGAGACCAAACGCCACACACATACAGTGTGGCAGCAATACTGAATGTTACTATTGGCAACACTTTATATTTTGTTATTACTGCATGATATAATGCTAAACAGATATTTTTTAAAAACTACCATTCAAAGGTTTTGGGTCAGTAAAATGTTTTAAATGTTTCTGAAAGAAGTCTCTTATGCTCATCGAGGTTGCATTTATCCAATTAAGAAATACATTAAAAATAGTAATATTGTGAAATATTATTCCAATTTTAAATAACTATTTTCTATTTGAATACATTTCAAGTATAATTTATTCCTGTGATGCAAAGCTGAATTTTTAGCAGATATTATTCCTGTCTTCAGTGTCACATGACTCTGTTGTACGTTCAATAAAAAGTTACATTTATTATCAATAATAATCTAAATAAACAAGTTTACCTTATGTAATATAGTAGGCTGTTTATGACGACCATTTAGTAACTTGCTCATTGCTAATTTGCTAACAAAAATAATGGTTGCTACACCACTCTGTCCAATGTTTCACACTCTTGATTTAGAGTTTTATTATTTATATTTTTTAAAGTGGCAGCACATTAAATATGAAGTACATCATTTCAGAATTGTAACTGGTCTATTTGAGCAGCTAAAAGGGCCAAACATGTCTCAACTTGTGTTCGTGGGTTGGACTGGTTTTACTGAAGCATTAGCAGATTTTATTAGCATTAGCAGATTTTATAACAGAAAAGTATTTGAAACTTTTCAGCATTTTCGCAATTCTGTTTTATTTAACATATATACAGCAACTGATCGCTAGATGATCATTTGAATAGTTGCACATGAGAAACATCTCGGTTATGTATGGTAACCCTCGTTCCCTGAAGGAGGGAACGGAGACGTCACGTCGGATGACCAACGAATTGGGATCTCGCTTAGAGAGACCAATCTACTTTGAGTGTAAACTAAACGAGCCAATGCACATTGGCATGCGCTTATTGAATCCAGCTGCTGCTGATCACAGCGTGAGTATAAGTAGGCAGCAGATGCAGCGCATATTCAGGTTTTTGCTGAGGAGCCGAGCCGGTAACCCTCTTGGAATGGCAGATGTCTGCCGGGGAAACACGGGCTCAAGGCTATACCGTGGACTTTACACATATGGGATCCACTTAGGTCTTACATATGGAACCCAGCCTTCTACCGATTCTCGAGGATTCAATGAGTGAAGGCCTGGCGCCGGACGCTCCGCCACGTCTGGCTGCCGAGGGGATGGAGGAACACAACAGGGTCTACTATATGGACTCTCTGGAGTGGTTTTAGCAAGCCGACCCGAAGCCGGGGCCTCTCAGTGCTTCTACCCATTTGAGGTGAGAACACAGGAGGATACCGGCTCCACACAAAGGCTATAGAATCTAGCGAACGTGTTAGGGGTCGCCCAGCCAGATACAGATATCCGCCAGCGAGGCGCCACGAGCCAGTGGCCAGGAGGATGCAACACTTCTGGTTGAGTGAGCTCGCAACCTGAACGGGCAGGGCACACCCTGTGCCTGATAAGCCAGGGTGATGGCATCCACTATCCGGTGGGCCATCCTCTGCTTAGAGACTGCATTCCCCTTCTGCTGGCCTCCGTGACAGACAAAGAGCTGGTCTGAGGTCCTGAAGCTTTGCGTCCGGTCTACGTAGCACCTTAAGGCTTGGACAGGACAGAGCAAAACTAGGACTGGGTCTGCCTCCTCCGAGGGCAGCGCTTGGAGGTTCACCACCTGATCCCTGAAGGGAGTAGCGGGAACCTTGGGCACATAGCCGGACAGGGGCCTCAGGGTTACCTGAGCCGGCCCGAACTCTAGGCATGAATCGTTGACCGAAAATGCGTGCAGGTCCCCTACCCTCTTGATGGAGGCCAATGCCAGCAGGAGCAAAGTCTTCATCGAAAGGAACTTCAGCTCAACCATCTGCAAAGGCTCAAATGGGCCCTGTTGTAGTGCCGGGAGCACTAGAGTCAGGTCCCAAGAGGGTATAGAGGGGGGCCGTGGAGTTTTTAACCTTCTCGCCCCCTTAAGGAACCTGACGACCAGGTCATGCTTCCCCAGCGACCTCCCTTCTACGGGGTCGTGGTTAGCAGCGATTGTAGCGACATAAACAGCCTTCACTCCAACCCTTGCTGCAAAAAGGACAGCACAACTCTGATCGGGCATCTTCGGGGGTCTTCTCGGCGAGAAGAACACCACTCAACGAACAGGTTCCACTTCAAAGCGTAGGCGTGTCTCGTAGACGGTGCTCTCGGCAAAGTGATGGTGTTGACTACCTCTTGGGGTAGGTCACTCAGAACCGCCGTGGGTGCCAAAGGGTGCCCCGTCTCTGAGTCAGTAAATCCTTCCTCAGAGGAATCGGCCAAGGAGGGGCTGTCGCGAGGAGCATTAGTTCTGGGAACCAGGTCTGGGTAGGCCAATAGGGTGCCACCAACAGGACCTGCTCCTCGTCCTCCCTGATCTTGCACAGCAACTGTGCAAGAAGGCTCACTGGAGAAGACGCATACTTGCGAAGGCCCCGTGGCCAGCTGTGTGCCAGTGTGTCCATGCCGAGTGTTCCCTCGGCCAGGGAGAAGAACAACTGGCAGTGAGAGGTTTCTGGAGAGGCAAACAGGTCTACCTGAGCGGCTCCGAAATGTCTCCAAACCAGCTGGACCGTCTGGGGATGGAGTCACCATTCTCCCAGGAGCGCAGCTCGGGACAGCTCGTCGGCTGCCCGGTTGAGCAGCCCAGGAATGTGAACAGCACGAAGCAACCTCAGATGCTTCCGACTCCAGAGGAGGAGGTGGCGGGCGAGTTGCGACAAGCGACGAGAGCACAGACCACCTTGTCGGTTGATGTACGCAACGGTCGCTGTGTTGTTTGTGTGGACTAGTACATGCTTGCCTCGTAAGCGCCTTTTGAGACGGCTCAGGGCAAGGTGCACTGCCAGCAACTCGAGGCAATTGATGTGCCAGTGCAGTTGGGGCCCCCTCCAAACCCCTGACACTGCAAGCCCATTGTACGTGGCCCCCCAGCC
>NW_015505559.1:52253-85474 GCF_001515645.1 Sinocyclocheilus grahami | reverse complement strand
TCAGGTCGATCGCTGCGAACCAATCTTGGGGACAGATACACCTGAAGATGCATTTCTGCGTGAGCATCTTGAACGGGAGCCTGTGAAGGGCCCGGTTCAAGACGCGCAGATCCAAGATAGGTCTCAACCCACCGCCTTTCTTGGGTACAATGAAGTAAGGGCTATAAAACCCCGACCTCATATTGGCTGGAGGAACCGGCTCTATCGCGTCCTTCGCCAGTAGGACTGCGATCTCTGCACGCAAGACAGGGGCATCTGCTGCTTTCACTGACGTAAAGTGGACGCCCCTGAACTTGGGAGGGCGCCGGGCGAACTGAATCGCATAGCCGAGCCTGACGGTTCGAAGGAGCCATCGAGACGGGCTGGGTAGCTCTAGCCAGGCTCCCAGACACCGCGTAAGTGGCATCAATGGAACTACAGGCGTACCCGCAGTGGGGCAGCGCAGAAGAACGCAGGGACCCGGCCCGCCCGACCATAGTGGACATCGCATGACCCAGAGACCGCACCGTAACCTTCGTCGCTCGTAGCGCGAGGTCCGTCGCGGTGCGGAGTTCTTTGAGAACTTCTGGGTCGTGACCACCCTCGTGCAAGTCCCTCAGTGCCTTAGCCTGGTGCACTTGCAGTGCAAGGCGGACGCAGCTTCTCCACAGGCCGTATAAGCACTGCTGATCAAGGCCGACAAGTGCCTATAGGCCCGGGAGGGGAGCAAAGGTTTGCCCCGCCAAGTGGTAGTGGCATTTGGACACAATTGCATCGCAACTGACCGCTCCACCTGGGGAACTCCCGCGTACCCCCGCGCTGGACCCCCCATCAAGGGTGGTGAGGGAGGATGAGCCACTGGGCCGGTTTCTGGCAGTGAAAGGTGCCGTCCACGACCCAGCGATTTCATCATGCACCTCCAGGAAGAAAGGCACTGGGGTGGGGCCCTGAGAACCAGCACGCGTCACCCCAAGAAACCAATCGTCCAACCTTGAGGGTTCGGAAAGCATAGCCATCATTTTCGGGTCCGTATCCGGCACCGCTGACCGCCCAGAGGGCGGCAACGCTGATGGATCTTCATCCCCGGAGAAATCCGGCTCACCCTCCGATGCTGCAACCGACATCACCATGACCGTAAGACCAGTCCACCCACTGCTAGAAGAAGGGCGCCCCCGGCTGCCGCCAGAGGGAACCCCAGATCTAGGCAGTGGCACGGGCACTCCGCCCCCTTGCAGGTAACGGAGTCTGGTCCGCAACTCCAAGATGGTCATACCCCCGCAATGGGAGCATGAGTCATCCATGAAAGCCACCTCAGCGTGCTTCATGCCCAGACATGAGAGGCAGCAATCGTGACCATCACTGGGCGCCAGGTAACAACTGCACCCAGAAACACACGGATGGTACGACATCTTTAAAAAGATGCGTCTTTAAAAAGACGTTCCACCCGTGAAGCTCTTTTAGATGGAATTTGCTCTTTTAGTGTGCTGAAGCGCACAGGGGAGATGGCCGTCTGCAACACACAGGGGTAGTGCAGCCTGTTGTGTGCAACCCACTCGACACGGGAAAACCACCGCCACTGAAGCGCCGTCCACCAGCACGAGAGCCCACGAAGAGCATGCTTGACTGTAGTTTGTACTACTGTAGAACTTGGTCAGGAGCAGAACGATAGAACCGCTCTGCTCCGAAGCGAAAAGCTGAATATGCACTGCATCTGCTGCCTACTTATACTCACGCTGTGATCAGCAGCAGCTGGATGCAATAAACGCATACCATGACACACAATAAAGGCTCATTTAGTTTACACTCTAAGTAGATTGGTCTCTCTAAGCGAGATCCCAATTCGTCGGTCATCCGACGTGACGTCGAGAGTGACCGACTGAAAGGGAACAATGTGGTTTGTTTGAGCAGTAAGAGGCTTAACTTTGAATACTGAAGATGCCTTAGTGAGAAGACCTTCAGATTCCTAATAATGAAATATGATTACACCCTGATTGACTGTGAACCTGCTGAGATCCTGCTGTACTTGGATGTGCATGCGTGTTGGCCAGCGTTCTTATGTGGGTCCTCTCTGAGATCTGACCTTTGAATAAAACACCCAGTTGATTTGCATGGCTTAGACAGAGACAGATTGAGCTCTCCTCACTCCATACCAAACCATTTTTGGCAGCCCGTCTGATCGTTGTGGAAACTGCAAATGCAATAAATCACAAACGGTCTTCTGACCATGTTAATAAAAACAGGGCTGGTGGGTAATGCAGTATGTGCAAATATGGTGTAAGTATAGGCTGTTTACGGTTGCCAAGGAATGTTGCATCTTGGTGTTTTAATATATAACTAAACTGGTGTGTGTGTGTGTATGTATCTGCTATTCTATTCTATTCTATTCTATTCTATTCTATTCTAGTCTATTCAAACATGGCTCATCCAATCAGATTTGTGTGTTTTACTGTTTTATGTTATTTGGTTGTACCTGAAGTTTTATAATAATGTGAATAAACTGTTAATTTCTTATAAATAATCGTATAACTTAATCCCCCCCCCAAAAAAAAAAGAGAAAGAAAAAAAAGCAGTAATAGTCACATGAAATGATGCACCTGTATTTATTTAATTCACTGGATCATTACAATAAGGCCATTACTATGATCTTAAGTAACATATAAAATATTTTTGGGTTTCATTTTCAGCAAAATAGCACATTGTCAAGTATACTGTTAATATGATATTAAATCACTCACAAATATACATATTACAGTATTTTATAAATATTTCTTTATCTTTTATTTACTTTTAAAATATCTTTTATTTTTATCATTTTAATTTTAGTTTATGTTTTAGTAATTTTGTGGTTTTGTAATTTTTTTATATTTCTATTTAGTTTATTTCAATTTTAGCTTTAGTAAATGTAGTACTTCAATTTAAACTTTTATCTTTTATCTAGCCATATTAAAAGAAAAAAGTGAGAGATTCTCAAAAAAGAGATTTTACCAGACAAAGATTACTTATCTTATCTGTCACTGACCAGCTCCTGGGGACACACAAAAACAGTCTATTTCCTCCCATCTACACTTTTCAGACACCACATAGTACTGTACGCCTGCAATATAAGTCTCTTACAGACAGCAGGGAAAATGGGACAAAAATATCAGTGCAGGCTAAAATTACTGAGGAACCACTGAAGTTGTCTGAGCCAGGGATGTGTGCAATCCAGAAATAAGAATGACTTTTCAAATTCAGCAGAATGCAGAATTGTAATTCGAGTTTAAGGAAGAAGAATTAAATGGAATGAATCAAATTCAAAGAATTCATATAACAGCTAAGTAGTCAAAATAATACATTTCATTTATCAGTATGAATCACTCATAATCTTGTGATCATACACATAGCAAATAATGTATTCAGACAAACATTATAATTATAATTAATGTTTGAAATTCAACCGACAGAAATGTGCAAAATAATTTATTTAAAAATAGAAATTATATAATAGTTATATTGAATATCTTTCATTTCTAATATCTTTTTATCTGTTAATAATCTAACTATGCTGGAAGAACACTTGTTTTTCCAGAATGCTCCAACTTACCGAAAAGTCATAAAAATGGAGCCACACATCAATATTTAATCAAGATTTAAATTCAGATTCAGGTAATATTTATTTTAACATTCTTAAAACAATGTAGTGGACATTTTGTGGTATTGCATAGCAAAATTTGATAGATGTATTAGTTTTATGGTATTTACAAAACTTGGACTACTGGAATTCCTGTTGTGTGACTATGTTCAGTATTATAATTCAACATCCCGTTGTGTAATTCAATTTAAATTCTCATGAATTGTAATTAGCGTTGGTCTGAACTCTGGTATGGTGTTGTACTGTAACTCACAGGTGTAGAGATGGCTCTGTTCTGATGCTTGGTCAGGCTGATCCTCTATTGAGCAGTTCACCAGACTCTTCTGAAGAGGTGAGCGAGCCAGGCTGGGCAGAAACCTACAAATCCAATCCAATATTAATTCATTCCAAATCAACTTTTCTTTCTGAACTTCACAAGAAAAAAAGGAAATAAGCATGTAAGGTATAGTGTCACTAACGGCATCAAACAGAATGATAAATAAATCCCTGATTTTAAACAAGATTCATGTTTGCCATTGGTCAGTAACAGCCCTGCCACAAACTTGTGCAGAGTTAAAGTAGTTTGTAAATATTTTATTTTTAAATGTTATTTAGTTGTTGAGTGGTGGCATTGAGACAAGTATGAATGTGTCTGAGTTTGTCTACCTGGACAGACAGGATTTGTTCACAGCGTGAGCAACACTCTCCTCTGGATACTGAGAAAGACGCCGACAGATTCTCAGCAGCTGCCTGGTGGACAATGAAGAAGCAAGGGACAGGGTCTGAACACAGTACAAAAACACAAAACAACATTTACTTCTTTTACTTTTAAAATATCTTTTATTTTTATCATTTTAATTTTAGTTTATGTTTTAGTAATTTTGTGGTTTTGTAATTTTTTTATATTTCTATTTAGTTTATTTCAATTTTAGCTTTAGTAAATGTAGTACTTCAATTTAAACTTTTATCTTAGTTTATCTCAGTGTCAAGGCAACTTCTAGCCATATTAAAAGAAAAAAAGTGAGAGATTCTCAAAAAAGAGATTTTACCAGACAAAGATTACTTATCTTATCTGTCACTGACCAGCTCCTGGGGACACACAAAAACAGTCTATTTCCTCCCATCTACACTTTTCAGACACCACATAGTACTGTACGTCTGCAATATAAGTCTCTTACAGACAGCAGGGAAAATGGGACAAAAATATCAGTGCAGGCTAAAATTACTGAGGAACCACTGAAGTTGTCTGAGCCAGGGATGTGTGCAATCCAGAAATAAGAATGACTTTTCAAATTCAGCAGAATGCAGAATTGTAATTCGAGTTTAATGAAGAAGAATTAAATGGAATGAATCAAATTCAAAGAATTCATATAACTGCTAAGTAGTCAAAATAATACATTTCATTTATCAGTATGAATCACTCATAATCTTGTGATCATACACATAGCAAATAATGTATTCAGAAAAACATTATAATTATAATTAATGTTTGAAATTCAACCGACAGAAATGTGCAAAATAATTTATTTAAAAATAGAAATTATATAATAGTTATATTGAATATCTTTAATTTCTAATATATTTTTATCTGTTAATAATCTAACTATGCTGGAAGAACACTTGTTTTTCCAGAATGCTCCAACTTACCGAAAAGTCATAAAAATGGAGCCACACATCAATATTTAATCAAGATTTAAATTCAGATTCAGGTAATATTTATTTTAACATTCTTAAAACAATGTAGTGGACATTTTGTGGTATTGCATAGCAAAATTTGATAGATGTATTAGTTTTATGGTATTTACAAAACTTGGACTACTGGAATTCCTGTTGTGTGACTATGTTCAGTATTATAATTCAACATCCCGTTGTGTAATTCAATTTAAATTCTCATGAATTGTAATTAGCGTTGGTCTGAACTCTGGTATGGTGTTGTACTGTAACTCACAGGTGTAGAGATGGCTCTGTTCTGATGCTTGGTCAGGCTGATCCTCTATTGAGCAGTTCACCAGACTCTTCTGAAGAGGTGAGCGAGCCAGGCTGGGCAGAAACCTACAAATCCAATCCAATATTAATTCATTCCAAATCAACTTTTCTTTCTGAACTTCACAAGAAAAAAAGGAAATAAGCATGTAAGGTATAGTGTCACTAACGGCATCAAACAGAATGATAAATAAATCCCTGATTTTAAACAAGATTCATGTTTGCCATTGGTCAGTAACAGCCCTGCCACAAACTTGTGCAGAGTTAAAGTAGTTTGTAAATATTTTATTTTTAAATGTTATTTAGTTGTTGAGTGGTGGCATTGAGACAAGTATGAATGTGTCTGAGTTTGTCTACCTGGACAGACAGGATTTGTTCACAGCGTGAGCAACACTCTCCTCTGGATACTGAGAAAGACGCCGACAGATTCTCAGCAGCTGCCTGGTGGACAATGAAGAAGCAAGGGACAGGGTCTGAACACAGTACAAAAACACAAAACAACATTTACTTTTCATCTCACCAAAAGCAAAGCAAAGCAAAACAAAAGCAAACAAAACAAAGCAAAACAAAGCAAAGCAAAGCAAACAGGGTCTGGACACAGTACAAAAACACAAAACAACATTTACTTTTCATCTCACTAAAAGCAAAGCAAAGCAAAGCAAAAGCAAACAAAGCAAAGCAAAGCAAAGCAAAACAAAACCAAAGCAAACAAAACCAAAGCAATCAAAACAAAAAACAAGAACACAAAAATGTCGTTTAAAGTGAAACGACAGATGTTTGTAAGGAAAAGTGTGTTTAAGTCAACACATTGTGAAGCATGATGTACAATCGTTTCACTTCAGAAGACACTAATTCAACCACTGGGGTTGTATGGATTACCATTGTTTTTAATTAGTGTGGTTTTTAAAGTGTCTGTCATCTTTGGAGGTTCTGTACATTTACATCATATGGAGTCATGAAGATGAATAATTTTTTATAAGAATCTCAGTTTGTGTTCATCTGAGGAAAGTAAGTCATATACATCTGGGACGGCATGAGGGAGAGTAAATGATTAAAGAACAATAATGTATGTACTGCATACTACCATTCAAAATGTTTTTATTTTAATAAATTAAAACTTTTAGTCAGCAATGATGCAATACATTAATCAAAGGTGACATGAAAAAAACATTTATCACGGTTTCCACAAAAAAACATTAAGCAGCAAAACTATTTTCAGCAGTTATAAGAAAAGTAAGAAATGTTTCTTGAGATTCTCTATAGGATCAAGTGACACTGAAGACTGCTGAAAATTATAATTCTTTTATAGTTGTGCCACTTCACAATGAAATATGCAGCACACAGATTTATTTAATTAAATCACAGCCTTTGCAATTTAATAACCGCACACAGCCATATTGCGATTTCAGTTTTATTTTGATAAATTGTTCAGCCCTAATATTATATTTTTATAATATAATATATATTTTTATTCTATTTTTGGTCAGCATAAGGGACTCCTCTTTCAAGAACATTAACAATTTATACTAACTCTAAACTGGAAGTGTATCCTTCTGAGGGATCCGAACATTAGACACAAGTGACTGAAGTTTATATTCAATCAGGTTTCTTAATGACTACTGTTTAACTTCTTATTAAATACAAATAATAGGCAGTAAACAATGGAGCAGGTGACCTCAACACAGACATTACAGTCACAGCAACTGTCAATCTTTGTTATGATGATCATGATATGTTTCAGGGGGCTGGCATAACCAAAGGCACCTGATCACTGATGACTATATGAGAACAAGAGGTGGTGAAGCCAGTCCGTTCATCTGTCAAAATGAATAGGATATGCCCATGTCAAGATCTGTGACCTCGCTGATCTCTGGCACATTGATATTGCATCGCTGACAATAGCTTGTGCTCGAGCTGCATCGCCACCTAATCCCACTGGACAGCTCCGTCTATTTATAAACAGTGAAGCCCCCTGCATGAAATGCATAGATACACCTACTGACACAGAGAGAGCGATCGAGATTCTTCATTATCACACCATTTTAGATCTTCATCAGATCAACTGCCTACTGTTGCCTAGCAACACCTTCCTATCTTCCAAGTCCATGTCCCTGGTTTCAAAGACACCAGCTCCCGTTTCTAACATTTACACATCATTACTGAATGTACATCTTGTCAGCAGTAATCATACACAGGTGCACTGCTATAATCTTCACCCATAACACTGAATGTCACTGAAAAACTATAAGAAAGAGCATTTATGCAAACAAGGTAAAAGTGAGATACAGTGACTAGGGGCTTTCAAACAAAACACAAAACCAAACCAAAACAAAAAAACAAAAATAAATATGGTGCATCAAGACTCATTTTCCAGGTCTGTCATCAATATTACTAGTCGCCTGTCGTTTGAACTGTGATGCACCAAGTTTGCATATGTGAAACTGTAACAGATTTCAGAGCTTGGTGAAGGGCAATATTTTTGCGCAGACCATAATGGGTTAGCCATGATGTAATATTGTAATACAGTAATATTGTGAATTATTATTACAATTTAAAGTAACTATTTTCTATTTTAATATCGACTAGAATGTAATTTATTTCTGTGATGCAAAGCTGTATTTTCAGCATTATTACTCCAGTCTTCAGTGTCACATGATCCGTCAGAAATTCTAATATGCTGATTAGCTGCTCAAGAAACATTTTATTATTATTATTATCATCAATGTTTAAAACAGTTGTGCTGCTTAATATTTGTGTGGAAACCATGATCATTTGAAGGATTCTATGATAAATAGTAAGGTCAAAAGAATTATATATATAATTGTGATGACTTTGGCTCACATTTAACAAAAACCCACCAATTCACTATCTCAACAAATTAGAATACTTCATAAGACCAATAAAAAAAAAACATTTTTAGTGAATTGTTGGCCTTCTGGAAAGTATGTTCATTTACTGTACATGTACTCAATACTTGGTAGGGGCTCCTTTTGCTTTAATTACTGCCTCAATTCGGCGTGGCATGGAGGTGATCAGTTTGTGGCACTGCTGAGGTGGTATGGAAGCCCAGGTTTCTTTGACAGTGGCCTTCAGCTCATCTGCATTTTTTGGTCTCTTGTTTCTCATTTTCCTCTTGACAATACAATTCAGGTCTGACTGTCACATTTGATGCAACCATGCATAATACATTTCAATATTAATTTCTTCCAAAACAGATCTATACAGTAGTGTATACAGTACAGCTTTAAAAACACAAAATTATTTCATAAATAATAATAAATATGGGATTTTAATGCCCTTACTTTTATACCAATGTAAAATCCAGGTTGTAAGACAAAATCAGTTGAAAACTGCATAATTAAACAATTGCATTGTTTTTTTTTTGCATAATTTGCACAGATGTGATGTTAAAACTGTTCAAGCAAGCAGCTCTTTATACCGTATTGTATGCAATCAGTCTGAAAGACTGAGAGCGAAACAGAGAGACAGACCAAGATGCTAATAATAGTTGACCTGTGAGAGCACCTATATTCTGCTCCAAAGCGCGGCGGGGTTGACCTTTGTAACTTGAAATGTGACTTTTAGAGGCCTGTACAGTAAAGAGTGTGTATGTGAGTCTGAGGCCATCAGGAACAGAGGCTCGCTAATTAATTAAGAGCAGTGTTGGAACCACACTAAGAGACCACAAGTGAAGTCGGAGACGTCAGCTGGAAACACAGGAAGAGGAAGTGGTTTTATTACAACCTCAGACGCGCCACCACAAACATCCTTCCTACCCGTCTAGGTGGGGCTCCACCAGCAGGACGCAAATATACATCCAACAGCACTGATTTCTTCACCATGACGCTCACAGATTAATCATTTCTCTGATCAGGTGCTGATGAACTGTGGTTAAGATTACAATAATGTCATATCTAAGAGCAACTTACTAAAGATGAACATTAAGCCTAGAATTAAGTGTTGTTTTAGTATAACTAAGACAGAGTTCTTTTTAAAATTGTAAATGATTTTTATTGTTGTATTTTTCACAAACCAGTCTAAATAATTTAGTGAATCACACACACACCACTACTTCGAACATTCCAGTCCCTAATTCATTGTAATTTCCTGGGAAATAAACAGCCAGTACATTATTTAACATTTCTTCTTTTGTATGGCACAGAAGAAAGTAAGTCATTTTTGAATCCAACATCATGGAGTTCATTTGGTTTCTAAATGTGGAAGAAAAAAAAGGAACAAGATCTGAAAAGTCACAAGTATGCTAAAACAATACTGAATACTACAAACAAATTCAGCAGTCATACTCCGTTATTATATTACAAAAATAAGACTTGAACCATTAAAAACTTTAGTTTAACTCTCCATTAAAAAAAAAAAATATATATATATATTACGCACCACAGCAACAATATGCTGTGGCATAACGTTTCTCAACCACTTTTAAATTACACATCTGAAGGCAAGTAGGGACAGACCGAAATAAACAGCGAGTGTCATGGTGTTAACTGACAAAACCTATAAAATCAGCCCTCGGATTAAATTGAGCTGGACAGTCTGGTGGGCAGTTTCCTGTTATTGCGGTCTGGAGATGAAAGCAGCCATTGTCATGGCCTGAAATGCAACTCATCGTAACTCAGTGTTTCTCACAGACACGGACGCTCGGTCTAGACTCGCTGTCACAAGGTTAGTTGTCCTGAGGTAGAGTCTCTCTATAGAGATGACCTCAGTTAATTAATCAGCACCTCCTATGTGGCTTTGGTCATCAGACGCTTGAGAGCTGTCAGAACATTCACTATTCATTCAGCATTCAGGACTGAGATGAGGACTCAAATGAGACGGAGAACCGGATGTGACAAATAGACTTATTGAGTGATCTGAAAGCACATAATATCACCTTTATAGACCTGTTTTACTAAAGGCTTGCTTATATAAAAACTTGAGTACATTAAAATAAATGCCCAACATGATCTATAGTGGCACATCATTAGTGAGCCGCTGTCCAAATGAGGAGCTCAATAGCCGTGTGACGCTGTAGGGTAGGCTTCTTTATCTTTTATTTGTTTGCAAGAAGAAAACGAACCAGGAATCCATAAAGAGAAAAAAAATAGAAACACAGAGGCGCAATAGCCTACTTTTTACCAAACATGGTCTGAAAATTGTATCTGCTCCCTCAATCTGGAAGTCCACACCAATTAACCCTTACAACCCTTCCTAAATACCCTTTACCATTCACAGCATTCAAAGCAATACAAATACAAATTTTACACAATAAACTACACAATTTTATTTTAACTTAATTACATTTTCAATCATTATTCTTAAATCCAAAATGGCTGCAACATGATCTAATAATGTAGCATATTAAGGATTAACTTTATTAAATTTCGCAAAAAACACGTCTTTTTGGTTTTTGTGGGTTGACCTTGTTAAAAAAAAAACACAAATACACAACATATTAATTCAATTATCAGATACGTCATAGGATAATAGTTTAACATGACATTAGATAAGCATAAGAAACTAGTTACGAATACATCAAATGTCTCTTTTCTTCTTTTGAATGTTCTATTTTTACATATTGCAGCACTGACTGAATTCAGAAACACTTCTGAAACACACACATATATACAGTATATAGCCATTTTTCCTCTTTAACTGTATCTTGAGCTAGAATACAAAATGACACACTACACCTTTAAATATTTAAAGGGGACATCGGACTAATTTTTCACTTTTTTATTTTTTTTCACATTTAATTCGGTTTCTGGCGAGTCTGCCAGCTCAGAAAAGCTGAAAAGAAAACACACAGCCAGTTTGTTATGAGCTGTCTGAGTCTGAAACGGTGTCATCCAGCGAGCTGTTTCAATCTGCAGCCGGTTTCTACGCAGATAGCTAGCTATTTGAATAAGACCACCTCCGAGCCATATACGGAGTCCAAGGCAGCAACGCACACGTCTTGTGTCGACACGCCCCACGAAAGAGAGGGGTGGGGTGAGCAGTAGCTCATTATCATTTAAAGAGACAGGCACCGAAACGGCTGGCTGTGAACAGAGCTGTTTTTGACATGGTAAAAACGGTGTGGTTTTGAGGAATTTTAACCAAAGTATGTTACAGACATTTCATGAAGACCCAAAAGAATCATACCAACTTGTGGAAAAAGGGCATCCGATGTCCCCTTTAAAATTATAATCCATATAGACTCAAGTTCAAATCTGTCTTTTTTTCCGATCCCATTCTTCTCCCTTTTCTTGGCGCATATCAAATCACTTATTTAAAAAAAAAAATGAAGAAAGTGCCTAACGGGTATTTAATAGTGACAATAAAGTGGTTAACAGGTATATAATACAGTAGGTCTATAAATGAAATTTGATGTGGTATCCTCGCGTTGATCGGCAGGGCTGGCACATCGACCATGATGCATGCAGCTCACATTTTCACCACACTCAAAACTACGGCTCCTTTCCTGGACCAGCAAGGAAACCTCTGCTGATCAGCAGAGATATAGGGACAGTTCATATATTTAATAAATTAATATTAACACATTTTAATTACAGCAAAACCATTAAAATAAATAAAAAAGATGTGAGAAAACAACATTTACAATGATACTTTGATAATGAGATTTGATGATGGTATATTTTTACATTTCACAAAATATACTGTGTAAAAAAGTCTATAAAAACATTGACAATACATGGAATTTGAGTATCATCATATGATTGTGTCTCTTCAGAGGACTTCAATAAAACTGCTTGATTCATATGGATTTTTTCAACGGACATATGGATGTCTTTATGAACTTTCTGAAGCTTGAAAGTTTTGGTTGCTTGGACTTTCAATGGATGGACAAAAATAATGAGATAATATTAAAAATATCTTCATTTATGTTTCAAAGATGAATAAAAGACTTTGCGTTTGAAGTAAATAGGTGAAAGAATTCTCATTTTTGGGTGAACTAACCCTTTAATAAACAACTTTAAATTTGCTTTTACTGTGTTTATTTATACATTCTTGATAATGTCACTATGTCTGGTTCCATTTAAAAAAAAAACTATGTGGTATTTATAGTAATTGAAAATGACCAAAAGACAACAGAATGGCATTTAAAAATCTGTGCATTTTGCAACTGTAAATTAGGACATCAAGGGTCAGCTGAGCAGATTCATGCAATTGTCTGATTAAAACATTACCTGTCTTGCAGCTCCTGGTCAGTGAGCTGTAGTTCGTCTTTTAGAATCTGGTAACGGTCCCACCTCAGTAGTCGAGCCCTGTCATACAGAGCTAGCTCTCAGTCATGCAGCAACCTGAGACGGTAGGCCGTCCAGATTAATCACCAAACAAATGACCAGCAACCTGCTCCAAAGTGAAAAACTCAAGCACAGAAACAGCAGTGCTGGGTTTTCACACCAAGAGTGTGTTCTCAAGAAAAATAAATAAAAAATACAACTGCCAAAAAGACCAAAAATAAAAGGATTAAAAAAAAATGTATTGCGTCACAACAATATCTGTTAACAGACATTTATGAAGAGAGGTACATAAAACACAATGTCCTAACCAATGTCCTTGATGCAACAAGTTTCCAGTGTCAACTAATTTGTCCACCTATTATTATTCATTTATTGTCATTATTATTAGTAGTAGTTGTAGTAATTTAATATTATGAACATTTAAAGTGCTACTAAATTATTACTACTACTACTACTACTACTACTAACTCAAATGTTTATAATAATAATAATAAATTATTATTTTACTACTACTAATAATGTATTGCTATAATATTTAAACTTACTACTACTAATAATAATTAAATGAATAATTAAAAAAAAAATTTTCATAATAACAATACATTATAATAATAATAATAATGTATTATTATGAACATCTGATTTATTATTATAAGTAGTAGTAATTTATTGATATGAACATTTGAATTATTACTATTAATATAACTTTTTTCAATTAAATTTTTCTATCATTCATATTATTATTAGTAGAAGTAATAGTAATAATTTATTGATATAATGAACATTTGAATTATTATAACTAATTATTAATATAATAAGTATTATTATTAGTACTACTACTACTAATATAGATACGTGAACACTGACCATTCTGGATTATGGACGATAAAAATGAGTTGGCATCACACTGGGTTTGGTGTTATAGTGTAAGCCTCTAGAGTAAGTGTATAGTAGTGTAAGTGTAGAGTAAGTACGGATTGAGGCTGACCTGGAAAGCACAGCCAGAGTGCCACGGTGGATGCCGTCCAGCAGCACCAGCTTGCCCTCCTGAGCAGCAGTGACCAGCGGGGAGGCCCTCCAGGCTGTGTCTCCATTAGGCAGGGTGTACCTCTGCTGGAGGAGGTCCCATGCAGTCATGTCCTACCACACACACACACACAGAGACAACACCTGTCATTTAGTGTATCCTGTAGTACGCTAACAAAGAAGGACAGAGGTGTGTGTGGACAGGGTTTACCAGTGCATTTAAGGTCAGTCATTCACACTGCTTTAGATTGTTATGGAAATGCGTGGGCAGTGACTGATCTTTTATAATAACACAATACATCCACCATGACTCAAGATTTAAGCAAAGGGCTGTGCCATGATCTCAAGTCGCAATCACTCAATATATTGGCAAATTTTTAACAAATATGGTGTGAAATGAACATGTTCAATTAATTACATTTTGTACATAGTATTTTCTGCTTTGTTCCAGTTTCTGAACAGTTTATAACTGTTCCGTTTTATTTTTCCCTCAGATCGTTGGACCTCAATCTTTAGCATACTATATATACTCTAAGAAAATACTAATATACAGTGGGTACGGAAAGTATTGAGACCCCCTTAAATTTTTCACTCTTTGTTATATTGCAGCCATTTGCTAAAATAATTTAAGTTAATTTTTTTTCCTCATTAATGTACACACAGCACCCCATATTGACAGAAAAACACAGAATTGTTGACATTTTTGCAGATTTATTAAAAAAGAAAAACTGAAATATCACATGGTCCTAAGTATTCAGACCCTTTGCTCAGTATTTAGTAGAAGCACCCTTTTGATCGAATACAGCCATGAGTCTTTTATATATATATATATATATATATATAAATTCAGCAAGGATGCATTACAATGATCAAAAGTTAAAAGTAAAGATATTTATAATGTTGCAAAGGATTTCTATTTCAAATATTCAAATATGCAGTTCATTCTATTCATCAAAGAATCCTTAAGAAAAAAATGTATCACGGTTTCCTGAAAAATATTAGTCAGCACAACTGTTTTCAACACTGATAATAATACTAAATGTTTCTTGAGCAGCAAATCAGTATATTAGAATGATTTCTGAAGGATCATGTGACACTGAACACTGGAGTAATGATGCTGAAATTTCTGCATCACAGCAATAAATTGCATTTTAAAATATATTCAAATAGAAAACAGTTCTTTTGAATTATAATAATATTTCAAAATATATTACTGTTTTACTGTATTTTTGATCAAATAAATGCAGCCTTGGTGAGAAGAAAATTCAAATTCAAAAACATTAAAAACAACTATCACTAGCTTCAAGCATGTTCAAATATTACACAATTTTCAACGGCAATTTCACACATATAAAGCTCCATGTGTCAAAGTTCATATTTTATTCTTGTTATTATACACTACATTAAATTTAAAGCATTAAAAAAAACATTAAAATATGAGACCGATTGAACTTTTCCACTGTTTGCCAAACTGTTTGAGGGAAATTCGCATGAACTTTTAAGACAAGAAAAACACTGAAAAGTTATCTCAAGGTGAATCTACACAGGGAGAACAAAACTATCAAAACAAGTGGAAACACAAGACACAAAACAGTATTGCTCGTCAAAGCAAGTGCCAAGACTCTTTTTCTGGCTTGTGACGTAGTATTTTTTCCACAACTGAAAGCACTGTATGTCATCAGGGACGAGCAGAGGCCCATACGAGTTCATAAAAGGGCTTCAGAGGGCTAACAAGATGAAGTGTGCTACAAAATTCCTCTTTTCCCTATACACTATGACCTCTTGCTCTCACCGGCAAAAAATAACTTGAGCATGATGCACGGACTGCTTCCTTTTCCTGCTCTATTCTCACTGAGCCAAAGGAATTCCCGACATTCCAGTATTAAACGCACACACGTACAGTGCTTTACTACCTGCGGCGCTAAAGTTTACACTCTGCTCTGAGCGGTTCTTCACAGTCTGTATGAGGTGCATCAAAACACGAGCATGCTGCGATCAGACCCAGATGCTGCTGCGGGGCGCTCAGCAAGAGCTCTTCACATCAGCTCCTCACCACATTTTGTCTGAAGTCTCAGTCAATATTTTGGTTTAAGTTTTACATTAAAGGGATAGTTCACCCCAAAATGAAAAATTGCTGAAAATGTACTCACCCTCAAGTCATCCGATATGTTTCTATCAGCTGTTTGGACTCATTCTGAAGGCACCCATTCACTGCAGAGGATCCATCGATGAGAAAGTGACGTAATGCTAAAGTTCTCCAAATCTGTTCTGATGAAGAAACACACTCATCTACATCCTGGATGGCCTGAGGGTGAACACATTTTCAGCAAATGTAATTTTTTTGGGGTGAACTATTCCTTTAACCGTTAATGAAAATAAATCAAAAATAAGAAGTACAAGGACATTTACAGAAGTCCCTCTGTGACACATCACATATTATTATTTAAATAATTTTGTTTATTGTTATGTTTGATATAATGTACATTGGGGTGTTTTGTCTTACATTTTATGTTATTTAGTTAATGCTTTTTGTATTATTTTAGCATTGTGCGTCACCCTGCTGGTGTTTTGTGTTTGTGTGTATGACCCTGTGCACTGTCTATATGTTTTATCAACAGGCCACTTATGATGAACTCTGATTTATCATGTAGTTTTCTACTCTACTCCCTGTATTATCATGGTGGTTATCAGTACAATTTAGGTAAAAGCTGATTTGGTAGTTTATTCTTCTTTTTACTGTAAATTTACCAGGATAATTTTTTTACAGTGAATGCATTGCTTTCTCTGTGAAGGACACATGTGATGCCAAAACATGGTATCTTAAAAGGCATTTGTCTTTTTTAACAGCATTTACATTGGGAGCACAACTATGATGCCTTAAAAGGCTGCCTACGTAGTCAGCTGACACGATTTTGTGTTCTGAAAGCAGAATAGGGCCAATGCTGTTAATGATAACTGGGGGAGATCAAGGACAGGGCATGACTCGGATCCAAGAATAGAAACAACCCAAGAACACATGGCTATTTAAGGACTCAAGCTCAAAAATATTTTGTGTGGTCTTACAAGAATCACAAATATTAAAACACCAATGATTGCTGATGGAAACTCAGGGAGATCTGTGACCCCTGCGGTGCATGAACTCTGGCTCTGTGTGCTGATGCCCAGGACAACACTGAGCTTTCCCCCAAAAACCCAAACACTCATCTGAAAACCTCACTGTCCACAGCTGCGCACAACTGAGCAAACACAAAACCATGCTCATGTGATGAGAAGGTACATTCAGAGACCGAAGAGAGCAAAAGAAAGGGGGTAAAGGAAGACACAACTGGGAACATTTTGCATTTTACAAAGGAATAGTCCAGGTTAAAGATAAAATGGAAAAGCTGCAATACAATTTATTTCTCCATGTAAACATGCGCTAGATGGACGAGTTTGAAAATGTCTCTCTAAAGCATTTTTGATACCACTGCCCTGCGTCTCGTAATTTCAAAAAAAAAAAAAAAAAAAAAAACCCCTGTGGTCTTACAAGAATCACAAATATTAAAACACCAATGATTGCTGATGGAAACTCAGGGAGATCTGTGACCCCTGTGGTGCATGACCTCTGGCTCTGTGTGCTGATGCCCAGGCCTCTCTAAAGCATTTTTGATACCACTGCCCTGCGTTTTGTAATTTCAAAAAAAAAAAAAAAAACCCTGCACAGTCGGTATAGTTTCTAACCCAATCTTATAAGAAAGTGTAAAAATAAATGTATCTATAAACAGTTTTGGCAAATTAATGGTGAAATTGTATGAATTAATGTTATCATTTAAGTTATATGAAAATATGATTTTCAGAAGAAAACAACATTTTACATTTTGCTCAACTTGTATGAGTTCATATGAACATACGATTTTTATAAAACAAACAAACAAACATTTTTAGAGGAAAATTAATGTATTTCACATTTTGATGAATTGGTGGTAAATTAATTTGGATGATTTGAGTCATAAATAATCAGTAAAAAAAAAAACAAAAACAAAAACAAATAAAAAGAAGATTTTTAGGAGAAAACAACTAATTTACATTTTGGCGAATTGGTTGTTGAATTTGTAAAAATGTGTACAATTTGAGTCATACGAAAACAGAATGTATTTCACATTTTGATGAATTGGTGGTAAATTAATTTGGATGATTTGAGTCATAAATAATCAGTAAAAAAAAAAGAAAAACAAAAACAAATAAAAAGATGATTTTTAGGAGAAAACAACTAATTTACATTTTGGCGAATTGGTTGTTGAATTTGTAAAAATGTGTACAATTTGAGTCATACGAAAACATAAAATTTTTAGATAAACTAGAATAAAAAGCAACATTTTAGAAGGAAATAATTATTTTACATTTTGATGAAGTCGTATGAATTTGGATAATTGGAGTCATATGAAAACATCTTGGTGAAATTGTATAAATTTATACGATTCGAGTCTTATGAAAATGTAAAATTTTTCGATAAAACTAGAATTAAAAGTGAAATTTTAGAAGGAAACAATTATTTTACATTTTGGTGGTGAATTTGTTCAAATTTGAATGATTTGAGTTGCACAAAAAAAGTAAGATTTTTAGAAAAAAACAAACAAACAAAAACTAAGCATTACGGTCCACCCCTAAACATAACCATCAGCGGTGTGTAAGCACATCACACAAATAAATTAATTAGATTCATACAAATTTGCCACCAATTCACCAAAAAAAACGCAAAACAGGCTGCATCCACACCACTAGATGTCAGTACAAATCTAAGACGACAGCTATATCAGCTTTTGCACCATTAAAAATATGCAACTTTAAAGGAATATTTTCAGGTTCACTACCAGTAGAACTCTACTGACAGCATCAATGACACACCACCACAGAAAATAACACGTCGACTACTGTACAATAAACTAAACTACATTTTTGCCAACAGCTGAGGCACAACCATTTTCAATTGAAATCGAAAACATCTGTGGCGTACAGCTTAACCTGTACTGATCCTTCCTTTAAAATGTTACCATTTTGTCTTCTTGGGATTGATTAGTTTTTATTATTTTCTTATGTTTTGACATTACCTGATAAAGCATAATTGGTTCAATGCTGTAGCCCAGCATTTCAGCAAATTCTCTTGCAATCACGGATTTGCCACAGCCCTGCAAAAACAAGAAGAAACAGCATTAGCCAAACCACAAGGCAATTTTACTAAACAAGCATTTGATGTATATTGTTCATCTGATCTAATCTCACTTAAATTAGAACACAAGCCATGACGCACACACAGAAGACACAGATGATCTTCTTGCATTACCTTAACAGGCAGTATATGAAAAGTGAGCTATTGTTCGAAACACATCAACTTTGTATTTCAAAGTGCATTTGTCAGTGAGGGTGGCCACAGGAAGTTATCTGTGTACCTTGGCTCCGATCAGACCAATGTCTTTGACGAGGTGGGACTGCATCATCTCAGCCAGCAGGCGGTCGTGGGTGGGGGTGCCGATGAACTGCAGTTGAGTGGGCGACTCGGCCGCGTCCCTGATGTAACCTGCGGAGAAACCACAGCATTTCCTATCGAGGGAAGAAACGGTTCATCTAATCCACAATTCCAAATAAAGCGCAAAGCAAAATTACCCCCATCGCTTTGTCCTGACCTGAAAGGGGATGTTCTGGTTGGTTATGTTGAGAGTGACAGCTGCCTGTCCTGCATGATCTCCATTCACAGGCTCAGCGCTCACCACTGCAGTCGGAGAAGGTTTCGTGCTCCCATCAGTCAACTCAAACCTCTGAGAACAGAGTCTCTATTAGTGGAAATTAATTATACAGTGGGTATAGAAAAGAATGACCCCCCCTTTAAAACAATCACATTCTGTTGCTTTGCAGCCTGAAATGAAGACGGACACAGTTTATAGAGTATACAGAGACTTACACTGAGCACCCTCTCTACTGCAGTACGGCCTTCCTTTCCCAGCATGACCTCGTATGGGTAAAGCCTCTGCACCAGCTGCTGCGCTGACAGCATGGGGAACAGCTTCTGCAACACATACAAATGCTCTTTGTGAAATTAGATTTCAGCACAATCACATTTATAATATCCCTCCATGTTAAAGGGGAGGTTGATCAGCTATTATCAAAGGCTTGATTGTGTTTATGGAGTGCACTGTAACGTGTTCATGCTACGTTTAAAAAAAAAAAAAAAAAAGTGTTATTTTCACATACTTTACCTTTATTCTACACCGCTGTTTTCGTTCCTCGTCAAAACGGTCTGTTGAGTTTGTGGTTCTATGAAGCCCCTCCCTCAGAAATACACAATCGGGCTCAGATTGGTTAGCTGACCCAGTGTGTTGTGATTCGCTAACCGCCTAGCGCACGTTGTCCGGAAACATCACACCCCCTTCCAATTACGGGTAGCTGCATGTTCCCGGGGGCAGTGATGTCACAAACCCGGGAAGAAGCTTGTTGTAGTCCCTACCAGCCTTTTTTTGTAGTCCTTGAACAGCGATTTCTTTAAAAGAAAATATCTCCCTTTGCATTGAAGTATGAGCGTCGTAAATTTGCAGACGTTGTTTATGCTCTAACAGCAACATTACACACTGACTAAAGTTAAAAAGGTGAATTCATAATCAACCACCCCTTTAAATTCCATTTGTTTGCTGCTAGTGAGATACTTAAACCTAAAGCAAAATGACACACTTTACCGTTAACCATACTTCATGCAGTCTGCTACTCACTAGAACTGCGAAGGCAGATGGAAGATTGTCCATAGGGAAATCAGGCAGACTTAAGCTGGCAGACTCCTGAGAACAAAGTGTAGTGGCGAAAGACAAGAGCTGGGACACCCTAAGATGGGAGAAAATCGTTTCAGCGTTTTTGGCCAAAGAAAAACCATGTTTGAAAACGACTGTACCTTTCAGGAGGCACATTTGGTCCAATTCTGTATAGATGCTCTAGTTGGTCCTTTTAAAAAACAGAAACCGTTAGAGGCCGGACACTAGTGACACTACACATTTATCAGTACATCTCACATTCATAACATGCTTCTGTGTGTCTGAAAGCACCTTGAAGGAAAGGTAGTTGATGTCTCTGGCCTGGAAGCGGGAGCGGAGAGGTGGATCCAGCGGGTTTCTTTGTATCGGGGAACAGGCAGGCCGAGAGCAATGACTCGAAAATCCTCACTCACCCAAACAATCTTCCACGCATCCAGCTCGTCTTTAGTGTGCTCCTATTAGACCAATACCAACATGGCAAACAGTACACACTGGTAAACAAATGTTAACAAATATTATAAAGTTATTGTAAAATGTTACCAACATCTCTATCTGAGGCCCTGTATTTCACCTTACACTTGATATTAAGATGCATTTTTGTTGATCCGATCACAAGTGGACAACACTAAATACAAGTGTAAACGGTGTGATTAATTTTAAGCTCGTCCACTTCTGACCACTTCCAGAGGTAGCTGAAATCTCATTTGTCCGATTTGCATTTGTAGTGTAGACACTCGTGGTCGAATGCATTCAAACATCCACAAAAGAGCACCTCCTCTCTACCCTACTGACCCAATTCTCAAACATTACAGGACATGTTGTTGAAGCACGCTAGCCAGACAGGATTTCAACTTTGCCATCTGAAATCATAAGTTTGCTTTAAAGTATGAATTAATGTAAAAAGCACAATGTCCTCTCACCAGTCCTGATTAAAACACAAACTCACAGCGTTAGGTGTAGTTTTGTGGCTATCAGAGAAGAAAATAAAGCTGCTGCTCTCCATATCGTTTTCTGTTGTCTCCTTTTGCATTCATATGTAAATTGTGTGAGATTGTATTTAGCAATATTAGATGGAAAGATCCGTAAAAGCCCATATATACACCTGCCCATAACCCCTCTCCTCAAAGAAATCAGGAAAGTGGACAAAAGAGAGCGATTAAAACACCGGGTGTAAACGGGAACACCCTCGTCTACTTGTGATGCGACTGGCCAAAATGCTTCTTAAAAGCAGGTGTAAACAGGGCCAAAAAGCATGAGTTAAAGTACAGCTTTTTGACTGGTCAGTCTGCTTTTGTGACCACAGGGAGTGCTGCAGATCCAGCATGGTTCTCCTCACCTCCAGGAGTTTGTCGTAGCATTGTGCTGACATGAGAAAGCATCCATCTTCCATCTTCCAGCTGCATCTCTCGATTCTCCAGCAGGTTATTGAGAACTGGCGACACGTTCCTCTCGGCCTTCTCCAGGCCCTCCAACACCAGAATCCGACCCTCAGTTGCAGCTCGGACAGCACACTGAAGGAGACAGCAAGGACAGGAAAAAGTTGAGGCACCTTGCAGGAAGTGATCTAAATCTGAATATGATATTTGGGTTAGAGGTTATTAGAACAGGGCTTAGACGGCAACAGTGTGCAGAATAAGGGCAGGAACAAGAGCTGAGTCTAATTCTCTGGTGCAACAACCTTCAAGTTACTGTTCTAGAACACAATACTGTCAATGAGTATTTGATAAGCAGCATTATGTGTAATTATATTAGCAGAAAATCTAGAACCCAATATGGTCAATGAGTATTTGATAAGCAGCATTATGTGTAATTATATTAGCAGAAAATCTAGAACCCAATATGGTCAATGAGTATTTGATAAGCAGCATTATGTGTAATTATATTAGCAGAAAATCTAGAACCCAATACTGTCAATGAGTATTTGATAAGCAGCATTATGTGTAATTATATTAGCAGAAAAGCACCAATCAATTTTTGTCACAAAATATCACAGCTGGCAAAAGGGTTTATTACATAGCGCATATACTATATATATTTTTATCAAGGGTGCCAATATTAGTGGAGGGCACTCTCTCGGTGTGTGTGTGTGTGTGTGTGTGTATATATATATATATATATATATATATATATATATATATATATATAACATGGGGTGATATAACAAACATTGCAGCCATTATTGTCATGTGACAAGAAGGCCGTAATATGGGGGAGAAATTCCATCATGGGTAGTTCAGATGTCAGCTGGAATAACACCTAGAAAACATTTATTAAATTTGGAATATCATGATAAGTAAATAAATAAATAAACTCTGCCAACTTTCTGGAAAACAGTCCATTATCTTGAAAATAGAATTTGTTGACTGATCATTTAATGCATACAATTAACATTGGACTACAGCATACTTCAACCAAACTTCTCATCTCAGCTTTCTGAAATCTACATCTACATCAAATCAGAAAGACTGTCTGTGACACTCTTTCGTCTTGAGAAGGACTTCCTATCTGTAGTGTGTTTTAGAAAGTGTTCATCTGTCATTTCACCCACTTCACAGAGCAGCTCACTTCTACTCTTGACTAATCCTGTTTTTGTTTTTTTTAGATCCTAACCCATTTGTGGGCTGAATCTCTAAATCTTGTCTGTTATGAAGATGCAGCCATGCACACATGTGTGTACAAGAATCAAACGGCATTGACGTCAAAGGCAGGAAATTCTGGGCTACTCCGATGACCACAAAACAAGTCGCTATATAATTAGGTTAACATGTAAATACATGCCCGATTGTGTGGGAACAAGGCCTACAAATATGTCACCAGATGGTCCAAATTTAGCTCAGTACCCATATCCATTCTGAATACCATAATCACATAATTACTAGAAATGCATGTGATGCAGACTAGAGAGACTAGTTAAAACCTCAGACCAGTGCGTGTCAATGACACAGCAAATTGTAAATAGCTGAGCTAAATGCCTTTTGCCCTGCTTGACCCCAAAAAGGGACACAAAGAAAAGCCAAAGACTCAAGAGGAAAGAGTTTTTTTGACCACAAGTAACTTTCTCTTGACTTCCTACACAATGATGTCCATTTGGTCTGTGGTGGAATAATGAAGAGCAGAATATATGATGTAATATCATGTATAATTACGAAATGGATAGTTCCATTTTTAAAGCTGATAGGTCAAAATGTCATTCCAACTGTGCTAAAATACATGATAGGGTAACAGCTATACATGTCAGGAAGGGGTGGGCGATCTGTCGATTTTATATAGTGATCGATCTCGACGATCTATCTTTTATGTCCTCATAATAATGTTAAAGGGGTCATATGATGTTGCTAAAAAGAACATTATTTTGTGTATTTGGTGTAATGAAATGTGTTTATGCGGTTTAAGGTTTCAAAAACACATTATTTTCCACATACTGTACATTATTGTTTCTCCTCTATGCCCCGCCTTTCTGAAACGCCTCGATTTTTACAAAGCTCATCGGTCTGAAAAGCGAGGTGTTCTCAATACCATGTCAAACAAAGACATTTGTTCAATTATTAATAGATCTCAGATTTCTTTACCTGCTTGTGTGAGTTTTTGGAATAACATATTTAGTGATATAGAATGGGAAGAGTTTTGACTTCTTCGACAAAAATTATTTTTATCTAATAAAGTTGTTGAAGTCTCTATCAAAATTATCCATAATTGTTATCCGGTAAATTATAAACTTGCTAAATTTAACAATAGTATTTCCCCCAATTGCTCCTTTTGCCTTCAGTCTGAAGAAACAATCAATCATCTGTTTTGGGACTATGCTTATTCTAAAGTGTTCTGGGTTGACTTTTCCAATTTGTTAAAAAATATTTATATCCAAACTTTTGTATAACCCCAAAAATTTTTTGGTTACTCTTTGAATTTAGACCCTTCTCACTGTAAATGTATTATTAATCTATTGCTATATCTTGCTAAATTTTACATTCATAAGTTGTTTTGGGACTATGCTTATTCTAAAGTGTTCTGGGTTGACTTTTCCAATTTGTTAAAAAATATTTATATCCAAACTTTTGTATAACCCCAAAAATTTTTTGGTTACTCTTTGAATTTAGACCCTTCTCACTGTAAATGTATTATTAATCTATTGCTATATCTTGCTAAATTTTACATTCATAAGTGTACATTTTCAAAGAAAACTCCCTACTTTTTTATTTTAGGAAAGATGTGTATGTAAACTCTTTAAGAAACTCTAATAATTCTATTGCATGTAAGACTCTTTCATGGTGTAAGTCTTATAAGCTTACATAGTATGCTTTGGAGTATTGTTTGTAACCCTTATTGTCTTTTGTTCTTACTTGTCTTTGTAATTGTATTTGCTGTTCTTCTATTGCATAAAAAAAAAAACTGCCATCACGAAAAAAGAAAAAAAGAGAAGAAAAAAAAAGCGAGGTGTGCTGTGATTGGCCAGCTATCCAGTGCGTTGTGACTGGCCGAATACCTCAAGCGTGTGACGGAAATGTTACGCTCCTCACCATACTGTGATGCCATGTCCCGGCCGGAGTGACGAGACAAAAACATTAAAACCCATTATAAACGAGGCATTTGTTGCATCCAGTGGGGACTTAATTACGGATTATAGGAATTTATACTGTCTTTTTACGCGTTGCATTGCATCGCACCGTGTAAACATAAATCCATGTCTGCATTTGTGATCAGAGAAATGACAAACAACAAACTCTACACTGTTCAAAACTCACGTTTGAATCATCAGTGGCAAATCCTTTAAATATGAAAAACGTACTTACAGTCTGTGAGTCAGAACTGCCGGCATTGTAGTCTACTCTACCAGGATCAGGAAACAGTCCTCCATAAAATGTGCTGCACACATCTGGATATTTGGGTTGAACTGTTCTGGAACAGTGTTGTAAATACAACTTAACCACTGATTTCTAGTTGTGTCCTCTTTTGGAAGGCCAAACAAAGTAGTTTCGCTTTCACAACGAAACACACGGCGGGCTTGAGTGAGCCGAGGCCGGCGGATTCGACGAAGGAGCGTCCGGAGGGCTTGCGGCAACCACATGTGACGACCCCGGGCTGGACTCCGCTTCATCCACAGTGAAAGCCGATCCGGCGACCCACAGCGCGAAGTTGATTTATTTCTTCAGCGACCAGCACGGATCAGCTCCAGGCATGACGAAGCGGATATCGTCCTCTTTTGGAAGGCCAAACAAAGTAGTTTCGCTTTCACAACGAAACACACGCCAACAACAATACAACAGTGAGAATCAAAGTTACGCCTTCTTTCTTTGCGTGAACATTTGGGCGGCGTTATGCAAATCTTCCCACACAGTGACATAGACATGTGGGGGTGTGTTAGAACGAGCCGTTTTAGGTAGGCGTGGTTGACTCTTAACTTTTATAAAGAATATCTCTTTGGATTTGAGACTTTAGTCTTTGCATTTTTACAGATCTTCTTTATGCACCAAGAGCTTGTAACACTCCAAAGAGAAAGAAAAAATTTAAATCGCATCATATGATGCCTTTAAAACCAGAGGCATCATGCCCATTCAAACCGAAGGCAAACACGTGCCCCCTCAGATTTCTGAGCCAAGTGGATTTTGAATGCAGCTTCCAAAAGAGAAAAATAGACAAATAATATTTGTTTTATATTTGATACAAACACACGAGTGTGAAATGCGGCACATCACTAGCTGCTAAATTCAAATCTGCGTTCGCTGGCTGGCGCTGAGGCAGAGACAGACAGCGTTGAGCATTATAACCAGTCAATCACACACGATTCTGCTGAGCTTATGAATGCAATTGCCAATCAGAGGCTTTCAGATGACTGAATTCTGCTCTCGTCAGAAACAAGTGCAGTTGTGCATATGAAGTTAAGTAAGAGATTAATTTCACTGTGTGAACAACTTCAGTGATTATACCTGGAGTTTTTGAGAGTGCTTGAACTCTGGCTAGACGTCAATGCGAATGTTCTTTGATAATGTAAATGTTCTTTGCTCTCTTTCTGTACAATGAAAGTGTTATAATTGGCTAACTTACAATGTTTTTATTAAATTCACGCTAAATACAGTGTCAATCGTATTAAAATATTTTATGGCATGACACCCATATCTGGTAGGCCTGCTTAATTAAAAAGACGGATTTTGTGTGTAGTTAATCGATTACACTAATATTATTTGCCCATCGCCCATTATACAGTAGATCAACTAACAATGCCAATCAGAGGCTTTCAGATGACTGAATTCTGCTCTCGTCAGAAACAAGTGCAGTTGTGCATATGAAGTTAAGTAAGAGATTAATTTCACTGTGTGAACAACTTCAGTGATTATACCTGGAGTTTTTGAGAGTGCTTGAACTCTGGCTAGACGTCAATGCGAATGTTCTTTGATAATGTAAATGTTCTTTGCTCTCTTTCTGTACAATGAAAGTGTTATAATTGGCTAACTTACAATGTTTTTATTAAATTCACGCTAAATACAGTGTCAATCGTATTAAAATATTTTATGGCATGACACCCATATCTGGTAGGCCTGCTTAATTAAAAAGACGGATTTTGTGTGTAGTTAATCGATTACACTAATATTATTTGCCCATCGCCCATTATACAGTAGATCAACTAACAACCTATAAAGGTGCAAAATGCATTTACTTACGCATATTTGAGAATCGAGATACCCCCTCAAAAATAATATGTGCATGACACCCCTGGTTAAAACTACAGCAATGACTGCCTATTAGATGACTGTGGCTGGTCAAATTATATCACGTATCTCTATTAAGTGTCTTTCATGTGTGGAGGTGTATTTAAAAAAAACAACTCAACGTGAGCTAGCAGTATACTGCGATGAAACAAACTTTAGTTTCAGTTGTGCCGCAAGCGGTTTCAGTCATTTCAAGCGGTAAGATTTCGCCTCTCCTAAACGTAGTCCAATGACTGCCTATTAGATGACTGTGGCTGGTCAAATTATATCACGTATCTCTATTAAGTGTCTTTCATGTGTGGAGGTGTATTTAAAAAAAACAACTCAACGTGAGCTAGCAGTATACTGCGATGAAACAAACTTTAGTTTCAGTTGTGCCGCAAGCGGTTTCAGTCATTTCAAGCGGTAAGATTTCGCCTCTCCTAAACGTAGTCCAATCATGCAATGTGATTGTCGTAAAATGCAGTCTATTGTGGGACATGCTTTATTTTTAAAAGAGTTATTAAAAGCGCATTAACTGCGAAAGAGACTGTTCCCTGGGTGCTTTCTGTGCACGCGCTCCGAGGCGGCGCTAACACGAACAAGCGAAGTATATGTGGAGTTTCGGGCACGTGCATAAATGGTAAAATATACACAGTAATATGTATAAATGTCTGTCTTGGCAAGTATTTACAAAAAGACAGTCAGTTATGTCTTAAGTGAACAAACAATTGGGAAAGAAATCGGATGCATGTCAGTATATTAGATCCGTGCATTTGGTCTTAAAGAGACAGCAGGTAATAAACCTACTGCTGTCTGTATCATTAATGTTAATCAAACCACAAAAGACAGAGAAAATCACTCACTGCTCTTGAATGAATCACTTTATAACTTTAATAAGAAGCAATGTATATTTGATTCATACAGTGGTGCAGTGTTTAAAGATCAGGCTTTAATGTCCATTTTGGTTGTTTAATGCAATACTGTGTTTTAAATTGTTCAAATAGGTAAGTCATTGGCTTGTTCCACTCTGGATATTGTCAATAGTACATCTCAAAATTGGGAAGATCGCGATTCAGATCGTGGATCATGATTTCGTGAGACAAGATCGTGATATGATACTTTGGTAAGATCGCCCACCCCTAATATCAGGGACCAGCAGAATAATTGTGCTATAAATATTCAATTAAATCAAAACAGTTTCAGCGTTGTTATTGTTAACTAAAACTAGAACTATTAAAAATCATTGTCAACTGGAATATAGCAGAAATCATATATACAGTGGGTACGGAAAATATTCAGACCCCCTTAAATTTTTCACTCTTTGTTATATTGCAGCCGTTTGCTAAAATCATTTAAGTTAATTTTTTTTCCTCATTAATGTACACACAGCACCCCATATTGACAGAAAAACACAGAATTGTTAACATTTTTGCAGATTTATTAAAAAAGAAAAACTGAAATATCACATGGTCCTAAGTATTCAGACCCTTTGCTCAGTATTTAGTAGAAGCACCCTTTTTTTGTATCCAATTAATACTAAAATCTGAGTAAAATACTAAAACAAAAAATAAAATAAAATAAAACAAAAGAATAATAAAATAAATGAAATGAAACCATTACATTAAAATGTGAAAGGAAATATTTTAAATAAATAAAATTAAAACAAATTAAATTAAACTTTTAGATATTTACTCCTAAAGGTTTATAAAATTAATAAATATCTCACCCCAACACCACCTGCAACTGACTGGTGATAGCAAGCAGATCATGCGTGACGCAAACTAAATGCAAATTTTTTTTTCTTTCTGATAATACCTTTGATAATGTTTCAACAGAAAAATCGACAAAGCCATTCTTAAGTCTTTAAGGAATGCGTTTAATTCAATTTAAGTTTAAGTGTTTGCGCTTAACGTTTTTTATGCAGTAACCATTAATGCAATAATCCATTTGAGGTTGTGCTATAATGCAAATGATGCGCAGAACACATTCTTCAGCCATACATTCTCAATATAGCATGGCCTCCTGTAGCTAATTGCTTAAATTATACACTATCAGATCGACTTCTGAACAGAGAAAGCCTCTAAGAATAGCTGATCATCCAGTCCAAAACATTTCCCATTCAGACATAAAGGCTGGTCAACTGGGACTCGTTTGCCTGACACACAAAGCTTGTTATATAGGTCTGAAAATGAGCGCAGGGCCCAGGAGAGCCGTGAGCTGCTCTAGTTAACACCCAGCCCCCACAAGCAGCCCACCTTTAAACAAGACGTCCACGTCTGCTGCCTATCCATCACTCCACACAGCTAAAACAAGCACAAGTGATGGAATCTGATGCAGCACTATAAGCTTGGACTCTGTCTAAAGCTATGTACACAGTTAATCATCAAAATGCTTTAAAACCAGGAGCACTGGACCTAATGACTCTGACTGCAAAGGTATATTTACAATACATAACTACACTTTTTTATATCTCTGATCTTTAACTCGTGTTAATTGATTCTTTTGTGCATTTGCTTTAAACACCCCGATTAAGCGTCTGCACATACAATTATTTTAGTTTGATTGTTTTGGTTAGCAAAAGTAAAAAAAAAAAAAAAAGTCTAGAAAGGATTTCAAAAGAATATCAATCCAAAGTGGCGCGTGCATAAAATGGAGCTAAACAACTTCTCAGAACTAACGTGACGCTTACGAGCTGTTTCTGCAATGACTTTAAATCAGCTGGCGACTTTTAATGGACGTACAGTGTGAAGTTAGCTCTCCTCAGGTTCGCACAGGTGTCCTAGCAGACTAACCACAGTGTTGCAGCTGGCACATACTGTGATCTACTGGCACAAGTTCTGGACTTCTGGGAGTTTTGAGCACATACGAGATCGCGCCCATCTCCAGTGTCACCTGTGGAGGGGAAAAAAGGGTTCAATTAAACAGCAAAACAAAGTAATTGCAACATGAACAAACATACACCATGGAGTATCCACTTACAAACAATCCTGGTCAACAGAGCAGGCACTTACCTTTAAGATCTCAAGATTTAGAGAACCGCTGATTGTTTAGAGAACATAAACATATCTGAAGACAGAATACAAAACAAAAGCATTCATTCACCAAGTGTGTGCAAACACACAAAGGCATCTGTTGTGTTTTTTAGTTGCTCTTGGTAGAAACATACATATATGACATTGAGAACAGAAAGCCTAAGGAGGAAATAATAATAATAATGAGGCATGCATCTGCAACAGAAGATTTATGTCCAGATTTGTGCATTGTTTACTGCATCTACAGCTGTATTTTTGACCTGTGAGTGAATAATGTAATGCTACGAGTGAAAGGTTGAACTCTAAACCAGCTAATAACAATCTATAAATCCAAGAAAGGCTTTATTAGAGGTGATAAACAGGAGTTTGACCTCACGTGCGCTGCAGTTCCGCTCTTCCCGGGCCCCAGTATGTGGAGAATCCTCCTCGCAGCAACAGCTGCTGCTGCTGTTCCTCGCAGTAAAATAGGCGAATGCATCCTGAACCCTTGGAAAGCGCTGTCACGCATTTACCGGCTACACCGGAGTATGCTCGCGTCAGGGGTGTTTACACCAACAGCGGGCAGCTCGAGACGGAAGCATTCATGTGATGGACAGAAACGGTCCAGTTAATAGGTCTTCCGTGTGGAACGGGCGGATGCTTGGTATGGGTTCCGATCATTGAACGCAGCAAACAAACCTGTGGAGTCTTTTCAGAAGCGTTGGTTTCTAGGGATGACTTCTGCTGAGCATATCTCGAAGATTTGTGTAATCTAGTTAGGTTAGGTAACTGGATTGACTTAGGGTATCTAAACTTTACAACAACGAAGCATGTTCAAATAAAATGATATTAAATGAAATAATAAAATAAAATAAAACTGTAAATTTAAATACAAAATAAAATAAAAATAACATTATATATATATATATATATATATAAACTATCATAAAATAAATTTAAATACAAAATAAAATAAAAATAACATTATATATATATATATATATATATAAACTATCATAAAATTAATTTAAATACAAAATAAAATAAAAATAACATAATATATATATAAACTATCATAAAATAAATAAAAAACAAACAAACAAATAAATAAAAAATAAACAAACAAACAAATAAATAAATCAAAACTATCTTAGGCTGAATAATTTGACATTGTCTCGTTGCATTAGATAATTAGGCCTATATTATATTATTTGATGAAAATGTTCAAATATGAATTATTGACTCGAAACTCTTTACGGGCTACTGTATTAATACCATGCAATCTTTTATCAAATAAAGTCAAAGCATCTGTGATTTCATGTTGTTCGTAGAGTAGCTGAACTGTGCACAAGTGAACATGTCCTTCTGAACAATCGCAAAAGCCTGTTTTTCTAGTGATGGTCATTGCTATCGAGTTGTTGTTGTTTTGTGCTATAATGTGTAAAAAGCAGGATAGCGTCAGGGATAGCGCTCGGGTCCCTGCTGGGGATTTGACATTTATCACGTGGCTCAGCCTCTGGGAGACCCTGCTGAGCGGGCAGGAGGGGGACGGGGCAGTAACACTCGCTGTAGGAGACGCAAAGCAAAGCCTGTCCGACCAGACGCGTCTGTAGCGCTTGATCTGCGCGGAGAGAGCGCGGACAGAGCGCGGAGAGAGCGCGGAGGAGAACATGGAGGCTGATGGCCAGTACACCCGCAGCCCTGCCTGGGACGAGCTGGTCAGTACTGCTGCACGCTTTCTGCTCGGAGACACTCCACAGAGATGCTTGTAGACATGCACACTTGCTGCAGGCTCTGGTGAAGGCGTTTAGCTTGATGTGAGAATGAGGTCGAGCATCAGCGAGTTTGCGTTCCTCTACAGACCGACGGACTTTATGGACGGGGCTGATTCAGACATTACAAGTAGCATATGAGTCAAACGGGTCGTTTTTGGGAGTGCAGTGATTTAAAAACTCAACTCAAGGCACAGTTATTCTCAGTGGCATTCGCTATCAGCTGTTCTCAGCTCCTCAGAGTTAAGTCACAGCTGAATGAGAGGAAACGCGCGGATGGAGAGAACATGGAAGTGAATTCAATTCGGGAATTTGTTTGGCTCCGCATTTAGATCTGGGATGACTGATTTGTCATTAAAAATCGGGAAGGCTCTTTTGGTTGCGGTGTGTTTATGCAATGTGCCTGTGAATGTAAAGATAACTGGACAGACGATCAATCAGACCTGTAGGATTTGTGTTTAGGTCAGCTGTTTGAATTCACAAACCGTCAGATAATAGCAATCTGATGATTACAGATCTGCGTTAGCTACTTCACGAGGGCTTTTATTGTGTCACATGACTTATATGTGTGCTAATGTGAATAAATGTAGCCTATCATGTGTCTATATATATATATATATATACTGGCGCGCGTAGAATCTCAACAAGCTATAGGCTACAGGTTTTATGCAGAACTCTTTTAGATATATTTGCGATGTGTAAATGTGTAATAAAGTGATCAATAATGACAGTACTTATGTTATGTGGGTGTACTGTCCTGTTGCTATGGTTACTGTCTCACGAGAACGTGATTTCTGTTGTATTTAACTTTTGTAGATAATTAAATGATAGCCTATAATATATACACACACACACACATATATATTATAAGTTATAATAATAGGTTCTGAGGCTCTTATATATATAATATAATAATAATACATTGAACCGCCTTTTACATGTTATTATATATATATATATTATATATTAGGTTAAAATAATATAGTAATATATAATAATAATAACAATAATAATAATACATTGAAGTTTTACATGTTATTATATATATATATATATATAAATGTTATATAATAATAATACATTGAACCGCCTTGTACATGTTATATATATATATATATATATATATATATATATATA
>NW_015505559.1:31508-51963 GCF_001515645.1 Sinocyclocheilus grahami | reverse complement strand
TTTAGAGGGAAACCCATAATACATTTGTTAAAGGGCAAATGTCGTTGTGGTTGAATCTGTCCCCGCTGACAGCACTTTTTTTCTCGTTCGCGTCTAAAGTGTCCAAATCTGCAGAGTCTGTTTAGCCGCTCGGTTGGGAGGCTCGGATGTGGATGTGGGTTTGTAGTCGCTACAGTGTTACAGGAGACACATCTGTTGCTGTCTCCTCGCCGTAGTTTGTGAGAGAGCCGTCCGCCGCTAGGGTTTGCTGCAGAGGTTTCCTCGCCTCGAGGCTTCATGCAGCCAGAGAAGCGCGCAGGACTCAGGAGAGCCAGCAGCCGTGTTCAGACATGAACATGCACACAAGTTTCACAGCGGCTCGTTTAAAAGAGTGACTGTCTGGAGGCGCGCGGTCGGGCAGAAAAACGCAAAAGCATGACGGCCAAGAGAAGCGCTTTCCAGCCGCTGTCCAGCTCCCGCATCCCGGCGGAGAGGAAGGGAGCGGCTGAGCGCCTTCATAACCCCGAGCGCTGTGCCTCTTCCCCGCAGGAGCCGGAGAAACCAGCGGCGTCCGCCTCGGGGGCTGTCGGGGGCTCCGGGCCGGTGGTGGACGAGTCATCCGACAGCGAGGGAGAGCAGGAAGGACCGCAGAAACTCATCAGGAAAGTGTCAACCTCCGGGCAAATACGGAGCAAGGTAAGACAGACAAGTTGTTTCATATCTGAAGCCTGTGCTGTGTGTGTTTTGCTGTGCGTGTCCAGGCCAGTAAGCAGTGGATTGTGCTACTGTAGCAGCCCTGCACACATGGGAGACAAACATGAGCTCAGTAAACATGAGCTTTTCCGGCTTTAAACATCTGGAATGATTGCAGATTGAACAGGAATGCTGCATCGATTGTGCCATAATTCATCTCTCATCAGTAAATGCAGTTCAGTCAGAAGTGCTCTACTTTACAGAGCCTTCAGCCTGTTGACGAGCAGTCACGACCACTTGTTGAAAGAGCTGTTTCTCAAGAATATGGACAGGCTTTTCTTTTCTTTTGCACCATATCAGTCTTTTGGTTTCCTTTGTCACTTATCATTTTAATGGCATACAATTATATTTAATAATTATTATATTATGTTATATATTAAAACAATAGACCTATAATATAATCTAAAATGATATTGCTATTATTTAAATATAGTAATATAAATGTCTACTTACATTGATGATCAAATACGGTACATAAATAAATAGATCATTCATAAAAATAAAAAGATGAATACAAATTAATTAATAAATGTGTGATACTGAGAGAGAAATAAGTAAATAAGAAAATATCTGTTTGCAGACCCCTGTGTGAATTAAGTAATTTTCTTTGAGTAATACAACTCTTTTGCAAGTTTTTGCGTTGTTGTATTCAGTGTAAAAATATTTTCTCACCTTTTAGTTATTTTTATTATTATTATTATTGCATTAATTATATTTTATTTAAAGGTATGATCTTGTGTGACTGATCTGGGATTAGTTTTACCACATATACATTACATATCACATATTTGTAACCTCTCATAAACCCATTAAATGCTAACATGGTCTTTAATGGGTAAATTACTGAATGGCATTTGAAGCCTCTTGATTCTGCTCTCCTGCTTGGCAAGACGACACCTCAGCCGTCTTGCCCCATTTTAGCCATGACACAATAAAAACTTCCTCTTTTCTGACCAGAACAAATCCACTTAATTATTGAGTGCTGCTCTCCACCCCCCCGCTACATTATTTAAGAGGCTATATTTAGAGATTGCCTGTTCTGGATGTGGAAGGGGCTGTTCTTTTTTAATGATAATCAGTTTAAACCACACCACATGTGTAAATAAAGCCTCCTTCAACAAGAATCATTCAGAAACATCACTTCTCCTCTCACCAGTCAATATATCAGCTATTTATGAATGCAACTCCACGTGTCCATTGTTAGTTTTTTTTTTTTTTAATGCAAGTAGCTGAATAAAAATTGGGACAAGCATAGACTTGTTTGAGATCTTTGCTGAGCAAGGCATTGCTTTCTTTCTTTCTTTTATTTTTTACCTGAGATAGGTGTGTTAAAAGCGACCTAAAGGTCTGCAAAAAATTTATTAAATTGATCAAAACAGTAAAGTCGTTTATAATGTTATAAATAATTTCAGTTGAAAAAAATTGCAGTTTTGAAAGAAACCTGAAAAAAGCATTGCAGTTTCCACAAAAAATATTATGCAGCACAACTGTTTTTAACTTTGAAAGACTGCTGTAATGGCTGTTGAAAATTCAGCTTCAGAGTCACAGGAATAAATTACTGTGATGATTGGGGGCGGGGCTGAGAGCAGGAACAAGCAGAGAGACCACCGGTGGCTGCCCAAGGGGGTGGTGCTGGAATGATGGAAGACGAGGTGGGACGCGCTCCTGGGTCAAGGAGGGGTGGCTGCCGTCCGAGAGGGAGCAGAGGAGTCGGCCCGATTCGCCAGGAGGCGGACGGCAGGTTCCAGCACCACCGCCTTGGGCAGCCACCGGCGGTTTCTCCGCTTGTTCCTGCTGCCCGATCTCCTCAGCACAGCAATCCCCCTCAGCAGCAAGGGCTCTCTGACAGCATGTCCCTCCTTCCTCCCGGGTTTCGGCACCAATGTAACACAGTTCGTAGTCATGGGAAGAATGAGGTGGGAACCAGCAAACATTTAAAGAAAACTTTAATAAAATAAACAAACACAAAATAGCGCAACAGCCCCTCGCGGACGACTGTCGCGCACAAACAGAACCAAAACACAAAATAAAATCCAGGCCTGGTCCTCTCTCGTCCAACACTGTCGTCACTCCTCCTTTTATTAGCTCCTCCGTGGGACTCGAGACCGGTGAGTGGTGCATGTGTCTCTCATCATCAATAACTCAACTGGCCTCGCTCCATTCCCACGGCTTTCGGCCCCGCCCCCACTCGTCACATACACAAGAATCATTCAGAAACATCACTTCTCCTCTCACCAGTCAATATATCAGCTATTTATGAATGCAACTCCACGTGTCCATTGTTAGTTTTTTTTTTTTTTAATGCAAGTAGCTGAATAAAAATTGGGACAAGCATAGACTTGTTTGAGATCTTTGCTGAGCAAGGCATTGCTTTCTTTCTTTCTTTTATTTTTTACCTGAGATAGGTGTGTTAAAAGCGACCTAAAGGTCTGCAAAAAATTTATTAAATTGATCAAAACAGTAAAGTCGTTTATAATGTTATAAATAATTTCAGTTGAAAAAAATTGCAGTTTTGAAAGAAACCTGAAAAAAGCATTGCAGTTTCCACAAAAAATATTATGCAGCACAACTGTTTTTAACTTTGAAAGACTGCTGTAATGGCTGTTGAAAATTCAGCTTCAGAGTCACAGGAATAAATTACTGTGATGATTGGGGGCGGGGCTGAGAGCAGGAACAAGCAGAGAGACCACCGGTGGCTGCCCAAGGGGGTGGTGCTGGAATGATGGAAGACGAGGTGGGACGCGCTCCTGGGTCAAGGAGGGGTGGCTGCCGTCCGAGAGGGAGCAGAGGAGTCGGCCCGATTCGCCAGGAGGCGGACGGCAGGTTCCAGCACCACCGCCTTGGGCAGCCACCGGCGGTTTCTCCGCTTGTTCCTGCTGCCCGATCTCCTCAGCACAGCAATCCCCCTCAGCAGCAAGGGCTCTCTGACAGCATGTCCCTCCTTCCTCCCGGGTTTCGGCACCAATGTAACACAGTTCGTAGTCATGGGAAGAATGAGGCGGGAACCAGCAAACATTTAAAGAAAACTTTAATAAAACAAACAAACACAAAATAGCGCAACAGCCCCTCGCGGACGACTGTCGCGCACAAACAGAACCAAAACACAAAATAAAATCCAGGCCTGGTCCTCTCTCGTCCAACACTGTCGTCACTCCTCCTTTTATTAGTTCCTCCGTGGGACTCGAGACCGGTGAGTGGTGCAGGTGTCACTCATTATCAATTACTCCACCGGCCTCGCTCCGTTCCCACAGCTCTCGGCCCCGCCCCCACTCGTCACAATTACATTTTAAAATATATTACAATAAAAGCACAGTTATTTAAAATTTTAATAAAATTTTATAGTATTGCTGGTTTTACTGTATATTTGATCAAATAAATACAGCTTTGGTGAGCTTAAGAGACTTGTCAGGATTATGGACTATTCTGTGTCTGTTTTTGCCCCTGTGACTCAGTTTCTTCCTCATGTTGATTGTGTTAATTTTATTGCAGGTGTGTTTTGTTCCTCCCCAATTATCCTGCCTTTAAAAGCTCTAGTCCTTTCAGTTCTTGTTTGTCGGGTCTACTTGTTGAATGTCCTCCTTGTTCTCGGTTTTCCTGTGGATTATTAAAGACTGTGTTATTCAAGTACTCCTCGTTTCCTCGTTCCTTGCTCCCCGAGTGAATTGTGACAGAAGACCCAACCCAAACAGTTACCTCCGTTTGTACCCTCCGTTTTGTTTCTCTTTTTACTCAGTTTTTTGTTTACGTTGTGTGCCCTATGGATCGCCTCCTTCGCCCCGAATTCATCCTCCTCTTGCTGGAGCAGGGGGGAAATTCGCTCGAGGGTCATACCAGACTGTTTCAGGCTGTGGCCCATCTCACCACTTATCCGGATGACGTGCTCTGCACGTTCTATGACGCCAGCCTCAACACCGCGTGCAGAGCGCCGTCGTCCGGAGATGGCCCTCGAGCTGAATTAGCCGCCTTTGTGGAGTGGACACTGGCGAGAAATGAATCTCCGTTCCCCGCCGGTTCCCAGGACTTAATCGCCAGTGCCACTCCTGACCAAGAGCCCAGCCCACCATCTCCCCGATGAGCGGAGCGCATGCCCGAGTCCACCGCTGACGGAGAGTCAGAGCCCGCCGCGACCGACGAGCCATCGCTACAGAGAGCGACAGAGCTGAGGATCGCCGCGGAGCCAGAGGCCGTTACTTCAGTCAAGGTGTGTGAGCCGGCAACAACACCTGCCACGAGGGAGAAAGCCACGGACGGTGTGAACTTGGAGAGGAGCTCCGCCCCCTGCACCGCGGCTGAGGGTGAGCTGTGTATGGCGCGGCAAAAGGGCCAAAAGGATGAGGAAAGTGTTCCAGCCCCTGAATTCAGTTCAGAGCGCCCTCCAGTGCCCGCTCCTAGAAAGCGCCCTCCAGTGCCTGCTCCTAAAAAGCACCCTCCTGTGGGCGGTCCTCGAAAATGGGCGTCCCTCTGTCCCTCCGGCTCCGTCAGGCTCCTTCATCCCCCTCGGCTCCACCTCAGTCCTCTGTCCCTCCGGCTCCACCGTGGCCTCCCGGATCAACATCTCTGCGCTGGTCGTCAGCGCCATCTGCTCCGCCTAGGACCTCCGGATCCTCCCCATCGCCATGGCTCATCGGCTCGCCGTCTCCGCCTCGGGCTCCTCCACCACCTGTTCCGCCGCCGTTGGTCGGGATTGTGTCCATAATAGTCCATAATACAGAATAGTCCATAATCCAATGTCAGGATTATGGACTATTCTGTGTGTGTGTTTTTGCCCCGTGACCCAGTTTCTTCCTCGTGTTAATTTGATTCCAGGTGTGTCTCGTTCCTCCCTCATGAATGTCCTCCTTGTTCTCAGTTTTTCTGTGGATTATTAAAGACTGTTATTCAAGTACTCCTTGTTTCCTCGTTCCTTGCTCCCCGAGTGAATTGTGACAAGACTTTTCAACTTACTTTCAAATACATAAAACAAACTTACTAACTTTAAACCTTCGAATAGTTATATATATATATAAAATTATTCCAAAGATTTGACCGGTAGTAAATATTCTATATATTATTATTTATATTTTATGTTATATTTATATCAGTTATATCACCAGCTGGGCATGAATGAGGGGGTAAAATCACTGTTTTAAGTAACTAAACTCACCTTCATTGTTTGTAAAGAGAAACGAAGATGCAGGTCATTCACACACTCAACTTTCATCTCTCTCTCTCTCTCAAAATGGCCATATTTGAGAAACAAAATTGTTTAGTGGATTCAGTATTTGTCTCTCAGCTTTCTCACCAGACTACAATAATCAGAGCGCTGAGGAAGTACATTTGTTTTTCAAGAGTTATTCTCCAGTGCATGTGTGTTTATATTAGACTGCTCATGTGCAGTGCTGTTCAGCCGAGTGCCTCCCTTTGCCCTGGTAACTCTGTGGAGAGCAGCTAATGTTTGGGCCATCTGTGTTCTCAACGGAAGTGCAGCCGCATGCGTCTCAGTGCGTTACAGGAGCTGAGCGCTAGTTAGCTAGTCATGGTAGGTGATGTGTTGTCGTGTTGGTCAGTGGGATGTGTGCAGATCAGGAGTAATGGAGCATGCAGGCTCTCAGTGCTGTCCCAAATCATTGTTTGCTTAACATGGGCTCTTCACAGACTGTCCCGTGTGTCCTGCTTGTACTGTGGCCACTCTCTGTCACAGATCACTCCATATGCTGTGGATCTTCTACCGTAGGAGTGCACTGACATTTTTTACAACCCATAGGAACTACCCACTCTATCTTCATTAAGCTAATTGAGGGAGAAGCGAGTGCTATGTGTTGCAGCTTTGGCTTTGAGTAACACTTCAGGGCATGATATCAAAATAAACCTTTGGTTTCTTTCAAAAGTAAAAACAAAAGTAAGAAAAAATCTCTGCTATTCTGTGTCTTGGTCATTTGTGGGTTTAGGTTCTGTAGCAACATCACTCCTATTTCTCCGGCAAGTTTATATGGAACCGTCTGTCTACGTGTGATCCAGTTTTACAGATTCACAGTATTATTGATTTTAGAAATTATGCAACATGAAAAATAATATCAAGATCATATATTATACAATATAATAGAAATAATGGTCAAATTAATTTATAATTAGCAATGATAATTGGTCATAATTAATGAGCTTATTAATTTTATTGAAGTACTTCACATTTAATGTATTCAAAGGCAATTGAAGTGTATATGTATATATAAATCTTCGGAAAATCTATTTCACAAAGCAATATTTATATAGCTCTAGCTCAGTCTGACATTATTTCTTCTATAGTTTGTAAGTAATAATATAGTATGTGTAATATGCATTTTTTTTTTTTTTACAAAATTGTTACAAATATACAGTTTTAAACATGTTATAGTACATTATATATTAAGGCTGTCAAATCGATTGATCGTGATTAATTGCATCCAAAATAAAAGTTTGTGTTGACACAAAATGTCTGTGTGCTGTGTATATTTATATGTAAATACACACACATACATGTAGATACTTTTATTTTGAATGCGATTAATTGTGATTAATCGATTTGACAGCCCTATATTATAAAAACTATTTTATGTTGATCTGAATTTGGCTGGCAGCTGGCTTACATTATTTAATTAAAAAATATATAATTGATTTAATTGAAATACTTCACATTTGATGTATTTGAAGACAATTGAAGTAGACAGAGTATACTATGCAAATAAATGTAATGGTTTTAAACATGTTAGAGCTGTGAACAATACACAGTGCAGTTTAGCAAGCAGGATGACATGATGTGAGCCCAGCTGGGGTCTGTGTATCTTGTACAAATCTCACCAAAGCTCTGTCGGCTGATGCCTTGTAATTTAGTGGGAGAGCTCAAGTGTAGCAGAACATCTGATCCTCTCGCCCCCCACAGACATCAATAGAGAGGTAATACTCTTATACTCTATCCTCATATCTCCATACACACACAAACACCAGGGGACCACAGCTGCCTGGCCCGATGACGCTTCTTATAAGTTGAAGTTTATAGACAACATGAAACATATATAATAACATGATATAATGGCGTATCCAAGTAAAACTGAATATGTAGCTGGAAATTATGTAGATTTGACTGGATTGGATCTGTTATTATTAGTTTGGCAGTTGATTATTGGAGGTTTATTAACGCAAACTTTTTTTTTTTTAATAATGTGTTTATTGAAGAATTAAGCAGAAGATCACCTCTTAAGCAATGACTGACAAAACTGATTTGGAGCACTACAGCATCATCAAAAACAGACAGGTTAGAAGTTCCACTAAGGCTGCTTTTATTTGATCAAGATACAGTCCAAAGACCTGCTGTTTAAAGTGACCAAATCTAGACTGCATTAGTGTATCTCTAAAGGCGTTTGTCTTCCTCTCTTATCTGGGCTGATGTAATTGATGATAATTAGATTAATTTAATAGCGCAGTTAGAAGAATAGAGCAGAAATTGTGTTTAGAGTTCAAGTGATGCGTAGGCAGACAATGACCCTCATATCCATCCCAAACTCATTTCACTCAGTGAATTATTCTTGGTCAGTATGAGTGGTGTCTGATTAATGAACAAATAATTTTTGTAAATTGTTTTCAAATTTTTTTATTTTCGTTATCGGTTTAAATTAATTTGGTTGAACCCATTGGACTGGTTAATTTCTATATAAAAGTTACTCATTGTTCACATTGTTTGTTTATCAGACACAGTGTCTTTATCAATACACACAACAGTTTTGTTTAAATAAATAATATTTTAATTAAAATGCAATAAAATTAAAAATAGCTTCTCCACACTGGTATAGAAACATTTTCACACAGAAATTGCTAGTAAATTTCACAATTAATTACAAAGAAACAGCAAGTAACACATTGAATTAAACATGACATTTTGAAAAAGTATTTTTCTTGTAAAACATACTCCAATAATCTTGGTTTCATTTACAACTTATAAGAATGCATATCAAAACGAATGTTTTTCAAACTAATTTATAAACAAATATTTTAAATATTTTTCAAGTTACATTGAATACTCTAACATAAATGAATGAATGAATTATTTTCAATAAACAAAAACATGATATCTACAGGGTTTCCTCTATAATCTATTTTTCAGCTTTTTATAATGGAGAAAACAGTTTCCGTATGGCAGAGTATGGCAGTTGCCATACCCTAGCCCAGTCAGGTGTGCCATGAAAAATTATCCAAACAAACTTCACATCTCTATTACAGTTCGTTATTATTGAATAATACAAATCAGAGGGTTTTTACAAATATTTAACCAATGCTATTACAAGGGGCTTGTCAGTAAAACTTTGTAACGCTGTTGAATCCTCAAGTTCTCAGCGAAACCTCGTAACTTCACCCCGCCTCCATTCAGATTGATGCACTGCGCACAGCCTGGAGACAGATTGATGCTTTTTCGCAATGCAAGGGTAAATAAATAACTGATGTTTGAATAGTACAGCGTTTTTTCAAACACTATGTCTGGAAAGGGTAATGTTTTTGTGTGTTTGAAGAGTGGAAAAGTAGGTTATTTGCCGTCTAGCCAAAAGGCCTATACTTTTGTATGTTTTAAAGGGGTCATATGATGTTGCTAAAAAGAACATTATTGTTTATGCGGTTTAAGGTTAAAAAAACATTATTTTCCACATACTGTACATTATTGTTTCTCCTCTATGCCCCGCCTTTCTGAAACGCATCGATTTTTACAACGCTCATCGGTCTGAAAAGCGAAGTGTGCTCTGATTGGCCAGCTGTCCAGTGTGTTATGATTGGCCGAATACCTCAAGCGTGTGACGGAAATGCCTGTGCGTAAGCGCTTATGAGATTTTGGCCAAGTATATTAAACAAGAAAAACTAAGCGCCCATATAGCAACAATAATTTAACGTTATATAACCTGTAAAAGTTGATGAAAGCATATAATGCGATGCACTTGCCTCAGATGCGGCCGTTCTATTGACAGACAAAACACAGATCTCCTCATCCGCCGGCCAAAAACCTTGTTAGCTCCATTTGAGCTTGTTTTTCATATAGCCTGTTAAGTGCAAGTGTCTGATACAATACCAACACTGACGATGCAGTGTTGTTTAATTATTGACTTTTTTCCCCTTTCTTTCTTTTTTTCCCCTGTAGCCTATTTCAGTAGAATGCTCAATTATACATAAATAATTAGTCAAATCTGTGTTTAATTCTAAGTGCCAGAGAGAGGGTGGAAAATGGTTATGAAAAACAAAAACTTGTTTGATAATCTGATAACATTATTGGATCCCTATAAAGTCAAATTAACCCCCCCCCCCCATAAATTTTTTGTAATTAAAATGCATGTCCAGTTAAATAAACTTATGAAAGTTTCATTTAACAACCATTTTTAAAAACATACATTTTTAGGGCCCTATAGAGTCTTATTTTTCCCAAATTCCATGTTTTGAATTTCATTTTAATAATAATAATTTAAAAAAGCATGTCTGATCAATTGAATTCATAAAACTTGATCAATTTAATAATTTATTAACATTTTTACAATAAAATGAACTGGGCCCTATGAAAATGGTGGTAATCAAATGAGGGCACAAAACATTAACAATTTAATTATTCTTTTAAAATATGACAAAATATTTTTAGCAAACAAAGTCCCGCACAACAGCATGTTTACTGTTAAACTTGAAACATAAAAGAAAATGTGTGTGATATTCCATAAATATCATTGTGCATTCTATTGTAGAATAGTAATATATTTCTGTCACAACTATTCATGTTAAACAGAACTTTTATTTTGACGGGTTGCCGTGTTCTACTGTAAATTACATTTTTATGACTGGATTCCACGATTCTGTCTGCATTTTCCACATCATGGAGATCATAGGGCCCTACATTATAGACCTTGGAGTCTAGTGATTTTCTTTGTAGTAGCATGCATAAAATGTCCCCCAAAACGGTTTTTATTTGTGGATGCTTTGTGGTTCAAGTGAGCAAAATGGCAAAAGTTAAGCATCTGAAATTGCATACATCATGTTTAATTGTTGAGCTATAATTTATAACAATGGCCCCACATACATTTCAAATTTTCAGGAGTAAGAACCATATTCAAATGCAGGAGTGATTACCATAAATTAATTTTCTTTAAAGTTGCTTATTTGCGGGTCACATTTTTTAGGTTTCTTTTTAGAGTACAATTGCCTATTTTGGCTTATTGTGATGAGTCAAGTGGGGTATTTTGGGCTTGTTTGCCAAATCCATTTGCTCATGTTTGTAGTGAGATCTGGCAGCACTCGGTGCAGCCACAGTGAAGACAGACTTGCCAAAAAGTGTGAATGAGTTATTTTTCCATGTAGATTTAAAACAACTTTTTTTTTGTTGCAAGACACACTTTTGTATACAGTGGGGCAAAAAAGTATTTAGTCAGCCACCAATTGTGCAAGTTCTCCCACTTAAAAAGATGAGAGAGGCCTGTAATTTTCATCATAGGTATACCTCAACTATGAGAGACAAAATGAGAAAAAAAAATCCAGAAAAACACAATGTAGGATTTTTAAAGGATTAATTGGTAAATTCCTCTGTAAAATAAGTATTTGGTCACTTCCATGGCACTTATTTTTTTACCCCTCAAAATACAAATATGTCAAATAAATTGTATTAGTTAAACCCTAAGTAGTTAGATTTTCTTTGCTTAGTTTATTTACTTCCCTTTAACTATTGTATTAAACTATTTGAAAATAGAAAGAAATAATAGATTAATTAAAGTTAATTACTAATCCTAATAATAATTAAAAGTAAATATTACATAAAAACATTAGTATATAGCCTTTCAACTTTTTCAGTTTCTAAATGTTGTTTTAAAAAAGTCAAGTGAAAAGTCAGTAATAAAATGAAGAACAGAGAAACACATTATTAGTGTTTGAAAGTAGTCGTCTATGAGCGGGTACTGGATTGAGTACAGAAAGGCTGGCACTGGTACATTTTTACAGTTTCAGTATCATCTTTGTACAGAAGTACCAGTAAGGACAAATTCACACGGCTACACACACAGTTTGAGAACTACTCATTTAATGAAAATGTCTGTTTGTGAAGTGTTGACACTGTTGTAACTTCATAATGCTGATATTACATTTGAAATTAATATTATAATTTGACTAAATTGTACATCATCATTACAAATGTGTAATTACAAGTATATTTACACAAGATGAAAAAGAAGTTTCAGTTAAATTAATGTATATTTTAGTTTACTGTAAATGCTTGTCAGTATATTCAACAGGACACTTTAACCAGGGGCCAGTTGCCACTTAGAGCCACTGTTAAGACTGTGTCTTAAGAACTAGTTTGTTAACCAAGTGGTGATCAGTCTTACTTTTCCATTTCAAATTAGACCAACCTACCATTTTATGTATCTGACTTAAGAAGTTATGACCAGTCCTGAAGAAAAAAAAAAAGAATAGTTTAAGCATGCAGTGCAGCACTGCAGTTTATGCAGCTGGCACCATATTTCATATTTAAGCACAGTATAACAAAAAGAAGCATAGCCTACATTAATTTGTTTTCATACACTGTAAAATAAAATCTGTGACATTTACGGTAAAACACCGGCGGCTGTGGTTGCCAGAACTTCACCGTAAAAAAATATGATAGCAACATTTTAGGTTTTACAGACTTGACTTAAATTCACAATAAAATACTGTATTTCATTAACTGATGTAATGTTAATAAACCAACATATTCAGAATCAGAATCAGAATGAGCTTTATTGCCAGGTATGTTGTGTCGACCAGATGACAACAGGTCGACGCTGAAGTGTCGACGTTGAAGTGTTAATATCTGTTTTGAACCATTGTAATGAACTGATAACCACCAAAAACGGGTGGTGATGAGAAAGTCACATGATGAACCAAAGCTCATCACAAACAGCTTTTCTACGAGCTGAGGAGGGCAATGTTTATATATAGAATAGGGCTGCACAATACATCACATGCGATATTTAACGCGCATCTTATCAGTAAAGCCGGTTCTGTAATCAGCGGTAAATCTCCATCACCCGCGGGCTTTCACATTGAGCAGCATTAACTACACAGAGCCATTGTTCACTGACGAGTTGCGCAAAACCACGTTCATATTCGCGTGATTTTTTGTGCTGCTCGTCAGTGAACAACGGCTCGCATGCGATTTATCGTGCAGCCCTAATATAGAAGGTGCACAGTGTCATTCACACAAACACTAAACACCATCACGGTAACACACATGAAACTGAAATAATGCAATAAACATTAATTTAACAACATTAGATGTAAGATTAAACCCTAATGTACACATCTAATAAGAAAAAACTAAGAAGTAACATGTTATTTCAACAAAAAAGCATAAAATATGAAGTGTCATGCAGGGAATTCTGGGAGTGTCAATTTACGGTTTGTCACTGTAAATTATACAATGACTTTTTCTTTTTCACTTCCAAAAACCTTATTTTTAACAGTATTTTACTGTAAAATTACATTAAATGTAATAAATTACATTTATTCGCCGTGTATAGTATGGAAACTTACTGTTAACCAGTTAACAGGTTTTTACTGTTGCATTTTTACAGTCTTTTACTGTTAAAATCACAATCATTTTTTACAGTGTAGCTTTTAGCTTGCACATTGTTTGAAAGACAAGAAGTTTGTCTTGTTTTATCCTATTAATAAACTGATCGATTTAATAATCACCAGCTTAAATGATTAGTCAAGTTATCACTGCAGTCATGTCGAATTAAAGTTTTAAAGTGCATTTTAAATCATGTTTTATTCATCTTTTGTCATGCTTTAAAAAAGTACACTTATTTTGATGTGTTGGCTAACATAGTAAAGCACATGTAAAGTACTTGATTATAATTATACATATATACATATACAAGCATACACGTATATTTTAGATTATCATAGATGCTTGTCATTTACATTTGGCGGTACACTTTAATCATATTCCATATTCAAGCTGTTGACAAACAGTTGTTTTACATTCACAATATTGCTTTCATAGCTTTCAGTTTGCATGCTGCTTTTAGGGCAAATTTATCCCATCAAACAATTAATTAAAAGAAATAATCAACAGGTTAAATTATTATCACAATGGTTAGTACTAGCAGCCCTTTTACATACTACATGGAATTAGTATTAGGGCTAGGCGATATGGCCAAAAATATGATCACGATAAAATTGTTCATATCAGTCGATATCGATAATTATCATGATCAATTTCAAATCTTTATTTCTTTAAAGGCAGTAAAAAAAGTAAAAAGTTGTTGAAACCAGACTGTTAATTGTGGTTTTAAACACAGAACATTATTTCAAACATTTATCAAACTCTTGTTATCGATTTATCGACGAAAATTATATTGCGATAATTTCCGTTATCATTTTATCGCCCAGCCCTACTTAATATTAATATGGTTGGAGAAGTGACAACTGTATTCATCCGCAGCGTGAATGTGATTGGACCGCAAACCCTCAGAAACCCTGTGACTCTGAACACCATTATACATTGCACAAAAGCGAACGACGATTGTTTGGCATTGACATTCCATACATTTGTATCATTCCCGTTTCCATAAGACGTCTGTGAGTGAAGAATTATGAATCAATAACCCTTGGAGGAGACTAAAGACAGGCAATATTCTTCAGCTCATTACACTCTAAGTCGTTGTAATTGGCTCTTGCTTTGTATATTTCCCGTCACAGATGACCTTGATTAACAGTGACTGATTGGCTGGTTTGTTTTCTCAATAACCCACTCACTAGACCCATCATACCCAGCATTCATTCTTTCAATAGACACTCATAATGGGGCTACTTGTAGGCCGAATGCAGAGCGCACGTAGGACCACGTAGACTCCAGAACCATTCGGAGGAGGAAACGGGGCAGCATTCACGATCATTAGCTGTTTCTAAAGAAGCCAGGGAGGGTCTGGACAGCTTTGAAAATGGGTTTTAATGATGGTCCCCTCCTCCCTCTCTCCTTATGACTGTATAGCAGCGTTTCACTGTCTGTCAGCCGCCTCCCCTCCCCATGCCTGACCAGTGTAATTGTTACCTTGTGCTCTGCCTCCTCTGTACACAATGACTCCGTGTCGTTAGAGATGAGAAAATTATGTACCAACAACTGACAAGGTGTAATTGCTGGACCAGTTTAAGCTGTGCTGCAAAGTTTCTGTGAAAGTGGTATTTTTGGAGCGGCGTGTTCTTGATAACTCTGTGTGCTATTTTGTGCTTATTGAAGAGTCATGGAGGTCTTCAATAGCGAGGATTCTTGTGGCCTCAGAGTTTTTTTGATGAGTTGTTTTGTTGCCCACATTTTCTGGAAAGATGCTGCTTTTGTCACTTACTAATAGGGATAGTTCACCAAAAAATGAATATTCTCTTGTTATTTATTTACCCCCATGACATTCCAAACCAATTTTTCTGTGGGACACAAAAGGAGAAATTTTGAAGAACCTTCAAGTATCTATTTTCCCATAAAACTTATAGTGACTATGTATGTCAATGTGAAATACAAGCGAACATAAAAAAGACTGGTGTAACCATCTGGATTTACAGTTTGTTTTGAATTATAGAATTTTAAAGTTCTTAAAGTTTAGGAGTTTTTAATTTCTTCAACTGAAAATTGGTACATCTGTAGTGTTATAATCGGAATATTTATAGCTAATTTTAACAAAACAAAAATGCGGCTGTTTTTAAATAGAAATCTTTAAAAAACACACAAAAAAATCTATATATATGCCACAAGTACATTTCATTAAATTTAGAAAATTAAGAATTTTCAGTCTTGTCATTTTTATCTAGCTACTTAATATTTGATGTAATAATATTTTCCTCATGCAAGGCTATCATATGAATTGAGAAGATTTGAAATTAGCACTACAGGTGCATCTCAATAAATTAGAATGTCATGGAAAAGTTAATTTATTTCAGTAATTCAACTCAAATTGTGAAACTCGTGTTTTAAATAAATTCAATGCACACAGACTGAAGTAGTTTAAGTCTTTGGTTCTTTTAATTGTGATGATTTTGGCTCACATTAAACAAAAACCCACCGATCTCAACAAATTGAGTATTCAACAAATTGAGAATACTTCATAAGACCAATTAAAAAACATTTTTAGTGGATTGTTGGCCTTCTGGAAAGTATGTTAATTTACTGTACATGTACAGATCTCATGTAATATAAATCCAGGCCTTGAAGCTGACTTCAAATGGTGAAGGAAGAGCAGTCATTCATCCATAATTAGGTTTTCTGATCATATACCACACAAATGATCGCAGCATGAAATGATCAGCTTTTTATATTACTGTAAAGCAAATGCCTTTAATTTGTCTGCATATTTTCGACTTAGACCATAGGACATGTGTTTTCTCTGTAGCTTGATAATGGGAGCAGCTTCAGTCGTATTGTTAGGATTTGATGCATGAGCCATTTGAAAATGCCAGAGGGTGAGCAGTGAAATGCCGTGTACCCATCCAAGCTCAACTTCCTGGCACAGTTGTGCATGTGGCAGCTTTGCTACAAAATGCCCCGCGGGTCTTATGTTCTGTCTAGAGAAATGATGAATCTCACCACAGTAGCCAAAGCCTGATGCATTCATGACCATGAAAGACAATGAATCTAGATTCTTTCAAAGTCAGTACATGATAATGCAGTTCACAAAGATTAAAATAGCCAAAGAAAAAGAGACTCTGAAGTTTCAGTTCAGAATTTAATAGGGGCCTAAACACACTGTAACACAGAGCCTACAAGTGGCGTATTGCTAACAAAATGACAGCAATAGACTCTGAATGTTCAGCAAATTCTTACATTTATTAATATTAATAATCAGATCTTCCGCCATGTAATGTAACTCATTAGTCTAACTGTAGTCTGTTTACAGTGTTGCTTGGCAACCATAAACCTGGCTTGTTATTCAGAATATATGCTCACAAGAGTGTTTATCTGTTTCACTTCAGTGTTTAAAATGGGATTCACTTCAGAAACGTGTTCACATTGCAGCCAAAATAACCCAGACACATATGTTCACACCCTTTGGTATTGCACCCCAATTAACAAATTCGGGGGAAAATGTCACTGAATCACTATCCGTCCTTATGAGATGTCACATCCCAATGTCTCCATCGCTTTGTTTACTGGGTAACATATCCACAATCAATTTAGACAATATAAACAGTCAGTTACTCCTACTGGCACTGGCTATCACCAAAAAAAACTATCCTCATGAACTGGAAATCCATACATATTGCATCCTGGAAGAATTTACTACTAGATTACATCTCGATGGAAAGTCTATACACTTCTGTTCATAATAATACAGTAGAATTACACCCCTTCTGGTCATCTCTCATTACATTTCCAACAGTCATAAATCTGCTGACCTTCTTTGTCTGAGACCAACCACAACAACGCATCTCCACCTACACTAATATACAATTAATATACACTAATAGGACAACTCTGATAGGAAAAGGTAACAACATTGATAATAATTTAATCTATTTAGACACATATAGCCTATGTAATATGTTTATATGTGTTTTTTTTTTTTGCCTCTGGTCCCCTGTAGGCTGTGACATTGTATTTGGCATGGTGGAGTTCAATTATGTGTGGGTGGATGTGATGTGGGGCTTGTTCCTCCCCACTGTCTCCCTGAGCTCTTTCTTCCGGGATTTCTTTTTTGCGTTGGCTGGTTTTGCCTGGCATGCCTCACTTTTTTAATGCATCACACATTAGCTGAAATACATACGGGCACCTATTAAATGCTTAACAAAGAATATAAAAAAATACACACACACACAGGGTAAGTGTGGCGTGTGTGTGTGTATGTGTGTGTGCCTGGTCCAGTCGGGGGCACTGGCTCAAAAGAGGCCAGTGGGTGAGGTTGTGTTTGCGGAACGATGTATGTTATAATACATCGTGTACATGTCCAGTTTTGTGTGAGTGAAGGAAATCCGCTTGGGAGTGGAGAGATTCGTCCTCGCGCACATGGATCGCGTAACATTATGCGCTCTCGACATTGTCATTAGGATCACACTATAGAAACCGCCTAAAATTAAGTATAAAGAAGAGAAGAAAGCGGCCATAGGCAGCTGCCTACACATGCCAGGATCCGCCACTGCCAGATGCATTTAGAAATTTACTAAAAACAAGCCTATAGCAAGACATCTGGTAGGGGGGGCACCTGGGGTGGCCAGACAAATTTCAGGGGGTACCGGTGCCACCCCTGGCCACCACGTAGACACGCCCTTGACTAGGGGAAGCAGTAATTGCAAAAATAGTGACTTTGTTTTGCCACCATAGCATTGTTTTGAAAATAATATAGTTCTCCCCCATCTTCCATTATGACTTTTCACCAAAAAAAACATGGTTGAAGGTGTTTACATGACTTTGCACATTATTAAACATAATTAGTATTGTTATGTCTGACTGCTCAAACACAATAAAGATTATGTGTTAAAATACTTGTTGCTAGTGGTCGACCGATATATCGCCAAAGCAGATATATCGGCCGATATTTGGCATTTTTCAAATATTGGAATCGGCCGATAAGTTTTTCTGTTTGGCTGATGTGTTCGAGGCGGGACTTTTATTTTGACGGCGCTGAGAACGGCAGCGCCTGAGTGCACACCGCTCACATTCTTCCTCTTGTTCACTGTCGTCGTTCAGTTCTATCTAATATGGATAGAAGTCTGTCTAATAATCAAATAGATTTATTAAACAAAGGAATTAAAATGTATTCAAAAAAGTATTATAACGATTGCTTTAATATTATTAGTAATAGAAAGGCAAACATTATAATATTTTCTCATTTGCCGTCAGCATTCAGCAAATAATTTATTTATAATTTATATCATTTAAATCTTTGAAAGACTAATGAACATTTTAATTTCATAAACCTTGCAAACTTAGTCGAATCCAGTTGAGATCTTGTGAAGTGTGTATTTGTATCCTGCATGATCGCGTGTGCTCTGCGTGATGGTCGGTCTGTGTGAATTGAATGTGGACAGGAGGAGAGTTTTGCTTGACTGGAGACGCACGATCGACAAACTTTAAACTATAGATTTAAAATTATGCTGTGCTTTATGCATTTGCCCACTGTCATATTCATGTCATTTCCATTGCATGCTGTAGCCTATGTAAAATAAGTGTTACCAATGCACACAAACTTCCCAGAATACTAAGTGCCTTTTTGTGTTTACTTCCTTTTTAATTTGATTTTTATTAAATATTTATTTATTTGTGAAAAATGCTTTGTCTTCTAAAGTATATGTTTATTTTACACAATTATTTTAATCCATTTCAAATTATTTCAAATTTCTTAAATATAAATTAAAATAAATTAAATTATATCGGCGTTATATCGGCCATCGGCCACCCTGCTTTCCAAGATATCGGCATCATCATCGGCTGTCAAAAAACCCATATACCCATATCGCTACTTGTTGCCATTAAGTAAACAATTTGTAGGTTGATTTCTTAAAAAGTATAAACACTGTGGAGTTTCTGAGTTTCTGTAAACATAGTTCTGTTTGTTTGATCATCACAACCAGCTCGACACAACAAAACACTGACTCAACCAATGGCATGAGTTTTGGTGCAGGACGATCTGTCATTATTTTTAGTGGTCAACCGAAATTATTTTCTGTTTCTAAATGTCGTAAGCTGGACTTTTATTTTGACAGCGGTGTTAACCCAGCAAAACAGGATTTTCATTTGCTTACTGGTCTTTGTTTACCAGTTCTGTCTAATAATTGAAAGGCAAATTTTATCACTAGAAATTAGCAATTTTAAATCCTTGATTTCAAACCATGCTGCTATATCCAGTTTGCTGCTATGTCATATTTATGTCATATTCACACTGTATGTGAAATTAGCATTATCTGGTGTATATTTGAGAAAATATAATTCCAAGTGTGCACAGATATACCAGATTATTTAGTGTACTGTTGCTTAGAATGTTTACTTTATTATTTATTAGTTTTTTAACTTCTATTTGTAACTCTATTACAGAAAAATACTTTAATAGAGTTACAGAATCAAGAAGTTCCTATGTAAAGTATAAATATTTTTATTTTACAGATGTTTTTTTATTAAGTAAAATTTTTTCCCCCCAGATTGGTTCATTTGGTTTTAGTAAATATTATGCAAAATAAATATACATTTCTTTGCAGAGATTGTTATGGCTGTGCTATTTCCCGTCTTTAAATTAAAGTGTGATGTCATATAGGCCTATATTGGCTTTGCATCGGCTATCAGAAAGTCCATATTGGTCAACCACTATTATTTTTGCAATTGAGTTACTTGCAGTTGAGTACTGATTATAATAGCTCAGAAATTACGCAATTTACTTGTAAAGTGTTGAAATGCATAAAAACACATACGTTCATGCTTGAGTGTTGGTGTGAGATGGGTCAGCAGTAGAACATCAGTCATCTCTGGTCACTCGTGCATCTCTGCATTCACTCTAAAATGTATATTCATTAAAGGGGTCATATGATGCGATTTCAAGTTTTCCTTTCTCTTTGGAGTGTTACAAGCTGATTGTGCATAGATAAGATCCCTGAAGTTGCAAAGACTAAAGTCTCAAAACCAAAGAGATATTCTTTATAAAAGTTAAGACTCTGCCATGCCCCCCTAAAACGGCTCGTTCTAACACGCCCCCACATATCTACATCACTATGTGGAAATATTAGCATAATGCCGCCCAAATGT
>NW_015505559.1:27620-30822 GCF_001515645.1 Sinocyclocheilus grahami | reverse complement strand
GTGGCGTGTGTGTGTGTATGTGTGTGTGCCTGGTCCAGTCGGGGGCACTGGCTCAAAAGAGGCCAGTGGGTGAGGTTGTGTTTGCGGAACGATGTATGTTATAATACATCGTGTACATGTCCAGTTTTGTGTGAGTGAAGGAAATCCGCTTGGGAGTGGAGAGATTCGTCCTCGCGCACATGGATCGCGTAACATTATGCGCTCTCGACATTGTCATTAGGATCACACTATAGAAACCGCCTAAAATTAAGTATAAAGAAGAGAAGAAAGCGGCCATAGGCAGCTGCCTACACATGCCAGGATCCGCCACTGCCAGATGCATTTAGAAATTTACTAAAAACAAGCCTATAGCAAGACATCTGGTAGGGGGGGCACCTGGGGTGGCCAGACAAATTTCAGGGGGTACCGGTGCCACCCCTGGCCACCACGTAGACACGCCCTTGACTAGGGGAAGCAGTAATTGCAAAAATAGTGACTTTGTTTTGCCACCATAGCATTGTTTTGAAAATAATATAGTTCTCCCCCATCTTCCATTATGACTTTTCACCAAAAAAAACATGGTTGAAGGTGTTTACATGACTTTGCACATTATTAAACATAATTAGTATTGTTATGTCTGACTGCTCAAACACAATAAAGATTATGTGTTAAAATACTTGTTGCTAGTGGTCGACCGATATATCGCCAAAGCAGATATATCGGCCGATATTTGGCATTTTTCAAATATTGGAATCGGCCGATAAGTTTTTCTGTTTGGCTGATGTGTTCGAGGCGGGACTTTTATTTTGACGGCGCTGAGAACGGCAGCGCCTGAGTGCACACCGCTCACATTCTTCCTCTTGTTCACTGTCGTCGTTCAGTTCTATCTAATATGGATAGAAGTCTGTCTAATAATCAAATAGATTTATTAAACAAAGGAATTAAAATGTATTCAAAAAAGTATTATAACGATTGCTTTAATATTATTAGTAATAGAAAGGCAAACATTATAATATTTTCTCATTTGCCGTCAGCATTCAGCAAATAATTTATTTATAATTTATATCATTTAAATCTTTGAAAGACTAATGAACATTTTAATTTCATAAACCTTGCAAACTTAGTCGAATCCAGTTGAGATCTTGTGAAGTGTGCATTTGTATCCTGCATGATCGCGTGTGCTCTGCGTGATGGTCGGTCTGTGTGAATTGAATGTGGACAGGAGGAGAGTTTTGCTTGACTGGAGACGCACGATCGACAAACTTTAAACTATAGATTTAAAATTATGCTGTGCTTTATGCATTTGCCCACTGTCATATTCATGTCATTTCCATTGCATGCTGTAGCCTATGTAAAATAAGTGTTACCAATGCACACAAACTTCCCAGAATACTAAGTGCCTTTTTGTGTTTACTTCCTTTTTAATTTGATTTTTATTAAATATTTATTTATTTGTGAAAAATGCTTTGTCTTCTAAAGTATATGTTTATTTTACACAATTATTTTAATCCATTTCAAATTATTTCAAATTTCTTAAATATAAATTAAAATAAATTAAATTATATCGGCGTTATATCGGCCATCGGCCACCCTGCTTTCCAAGATATCGGCATCATCATCGGCTGTCAAAAAACCCATATCGGTTGACCACTACTTGTTGCCATTAAGTAAACAATTTGTAGGTTGATTTCTTAAAAAGTATAAACACTGTGGAGTTTCTGTTGATATCAAAACATAGTTCTGTTTGTTTGATCATCACAACCAGCTCGACACAACAAAACACTGACTCAACCAATGGCATGAGTTTTGGTGCAGGACGATCTGTCATTATTTTTAGTGGTCAACCGAAATTATTTTCTGTTTCTAAATGTCGTAAGCTGGACTTTTATTTTGACAGCGGTGTTAACCCAGCAAAACAGGATTTTCATTTGCTTACTGGTCTTTGTTTACCAGTTCTGTCTAATAATTGAAAGGCAAATTTTATCACTAGAAATTAGCAATTTTAAATCCTTGATTTCAAACCATGCTGCTATATCCAGTTTGCTGCTATGTCATATTTATGTCATATTCACACTGTATGTGAAATTAGCATTATCTGGTGTATATTTGAGAAAATATAATTCCAAGTGTGCACAGATATACCAGATTATTTAGTGTACTGTTGCTTAGAGTGTTTACTTTATTATTTATTAGTTTTTTAACTTCTATTTGTAACTCTATTACAGAAAAATACTTTAATAGAGTTACAGAATCAAGAAGTTCCTATGTAAAGTATAAATATTTTTATCCCCCAGATTGGTTCATTTGGTTTTAGTAAATATTATGCAAAATAAATATACATTTCTTTGCAGAGATTGTTATGGCTGTATGTTTACTTTATTATTTATTAGTTTTTTAACTTCTATTTGTAACTCTATTACAGAAAAATACTTTAATAGAGTTACAGAATCAAGAAGTTCCTATGTAAAGTATAAATATTTTTATTTTACAGATGTTTTTTTATTAAGTAAAATTTTTTCCCCCCAGATTGGTTCATTTGGTTTTAGTAAATATTATGCAAAATAAATATACATTTCTTTGCAGAGATTGTTATGGCTGTGCTATTTCCCGTCTTTAAATTAAAGTGTGATGTCATATAGGCCTATATTGGCTTTGCATCGGCTATCAGAAAGTCCATATTGGTCAACCACTATTATTTTTGCAATTGAGTTACTTGCAGTTGAGTACTGATTATAATAGCTCAGAAATTACGCAATTTACTTATAAAGTGTTGAAATGCATAAAAACACATACGTTCATGCTTGAGTGTTGGTGTGAGATGGGTCAGCAGTAGAACATCAGTCATCTCTGGTCACTCGTGCATCTCTGCATTCACTCTAAAATGTATATTCATTAAAGGGGTCATATGATGCGATTTCAAGTTTTCCTTTCTCTTTGGAGTGTTACAAGCTGATTGTGCATAGATAAGATCCCTGAAGTTGCAAAGACTAAAGTCTCAAAACCAAAGAGATATTCTTTATCAAAGTTAAGACTCTGCCACGCCCCCCTAAAACGGCTCATTCTAACACGCCCCCACATAGCTACCTCACTATGTGGAATTATTTGCATAATGCCGCCAAAATGTGCACGCAAAGAAAGAAGGCGTGGTTTCAGTAACCGCAGTTAGTGTTGAAGCAGCATGTCAGGGAGACGCTGTGTTTCTAGGTGAAAGCAAGAGCACTTT
>NW_015505559.1:20305-27568 GCF_001515645.1 Sinocyclocheilus grahami | reverse complement strand
GCGCGCGCGCGTGTGTGAGAGAGAGAGAGCGAGAGAGACCAGCTTCATCACTGTGTCTGTCACGTGACTCTGTTCCCCTTTCGGGCTCTGTCTTTACATTTATTTTGAAAGATGAAGCTCGCGATTATGGTATGGGGCGTTACATTTCCGACGAGTGCTTGCAGTGTTCGGCCAATCACAATGCTTGGGGTCAACTGGCCAATCAGAGCAGACTGCGCTTGTCGGAAGGAGGGACTTTGTTGAAAACGAAGCGTTTGAGAGAGTCGGGGCATAGAGGACCTACAATAATGTACAGTATTTGAAAAATAATGTGTTTTTTGAACATTAAAGCATGTCAACATATTCTGTTACACCAAATACACCAAATAATGATCTTTAAAAAAGCATCATATGACCCCTTTAAAGTCGCTGGTGAGAAAGTGAGGCCTGCAATTATCCTGTCATGCCACAAGTTGTGTTGTTCCATTTCTGCCTCATTTCGTGATTTGCTTCTCTCAGCCTCCAGAAAATAAGCTCTATAGCAGTCATTGTGATGCAGGGCAGTACAGCACAATACAGACTATTATTAATGTAATTCAAGAAAGACATCAGGTGTCCTAACCAGACGTGATAAATCTGCGGAAAAAGCTATTTCTTCCATCTATACACTAAATTGGAGTTTTAGTTTCGAATGTGGCATCCCCCTGGATAACCCCACCTAGATTGAAATTTCATTAGTACTCTATATAAGTAAATTAATTTGTTCTGATTGGCTGTAATTGAGTCATGCAGCAGTTTGACTCTCAGACTTGCTTATTGCTGGTGTATCATCTACTAGTTTGATCCAGCTAGAAAGCAGCTACCATCTTTAGCACTTAAAAGCTTTTCCTTTACTGGCCTTGAAGAGATGCTGAAGAAGCGGACGTGTTTGTGGCCTTGAATTATTCGACTTGTAGTTGGTTGGAGGGGTTACTCATTTCATTTGAAGCTCCACTGAAAGAACACATGTTGCTGAAAGCTCCTTTTTACATGGTCAACGTACCCTGCAAGAGAGGTGAAGTGTTTGCAGCACTAACCCAGATGGACTTCAGAGTCAGGAAGAGTACAATATGGCATTCACTTAGAGGCCGATCAGCATTTAATAAATCATATTACAGTAAATGCATATTTATTATTAAATCTTAAATTATGGTAGGATGTCTGTCTGTTATATCACTCACTTTCTGAAGAACTTTGGCCATGTCCTTTCAGAAGAGAAGCAGCTATCATTGTTTGAGCTTCTGTTGTGTGCGTGTGTGTGTGTGTGCTTACAGTGAGTCGTGATTGAGTTGCTTACTGGTGTCTGGTGTAACTGTGTGAGTGTGAAAGAGAGAGTGTGTGTCGGTGATGTTGAGAGAGGTGTGGGTGTACAGTGTACCGCAGTGGGGTTAGTCATGTATGTCTGGCACTGAGCCGTTCTCCCTCTTACAGTTTCGTGAAGAAACAGTCTATTAATAGATCACTTCTTATCCCACTTGGCAACAGGAAGGGAACTGAAGACAAGAAAAAGGAACTATAGTGGCAAAAAAGACACAAACAAAAGAGGAACATAAAAGCATTAACCTTTTCATTTACAGACACCCAACAAATGTACACTACCATTCAAATGTTTTGGGTTGGTATGATTTTTAAAAAATGTTTTTGAAAGAAGTCTTGTATGCTCAGCAAGCCTGCATTTATTTGATAACAAATGCAGAAAATATTGTGAAATATTATTACAAATTAAACAAACTTTTATGTTTTAGTATATTTTAAAATGTAATTTATTCCTGTGATACAAAGCTGAATATTCAGCGTCAATTCTCCAGTCTTCAGGGTCACATGATCCTTCACAAATCATTCTAATATATCAATTTGCTAATCAAGAAACATTTCTTATTTTATCAGTGTTGAAAACAGTTTTGCTGCATATTATTTCTGTAAAAACTGTGATATTTTTCAGCATTCTTTGATGATTAGAAATTTCAAAAGTACAGCATTTATTTGAAATAGATTTTTGTATAATTATGTAAGTCTTTACTGTCACTTTTAATTAATTTAATGCATACTTGCTAAATAAAAGTATTAATAAAAAAAAAAAAGAAAAGCTTACTGACCCCAGACTTTAGAACACTAGTGTATTTATTGTGATTGTATTTAAATTCCAAAATTAACGAAGTTACTTATGAGAGAAGTGGCTCTAAATTAAATTACATCCATCTGATGTGACATCATGAGTGAGTGGAATCCATATTCAACATAAAAACTAGCTGAAGTGGTGTCTTAAAGGGACAGTTGAGCCAGAAATTAACATGCTATCATGAGTTACTTGCCAAAAACCTGTATGACCCTTTCTGGAACACAAAAGAAGACACTGAGCAGAATAGATGCTGTTCTTTTCCCTAATGAAAGTAAATGGCGATCCTTTGAGGTTTGGACTTTAATAAAGCTTGCCTGTCTATTCAGTAGAAATGTTAAAAAAGAAATAAAAAAATTGTAATTGGTGCTCCATGACTAGAGAAAACCAAGAAAAGAGGCTACGCCTTTCCCCACAATGCTCTTTTGACTTTGGCACTGCCCTTCTGTTGATTCAACTGTTTGTGAGCGGGGAAACAAAAAATTTGATCTGTAGTTTTAACAAAATGACACAAAATTATGTTTTACGTCATCCAGTGGACATTTACCAACAGATAAATGGGGTTAACTGGGTGAAGATAGAAAGGAGAAAGATTGAGCATTCAAGTCCACCTTTGCGAGTTTGGAAGTCGTAATTTTGACGGCAGGTGCATTCAAATAACTTTGGTGGAAGCAAGAAGCAAGATGTACCTATCTGCATAAAAGCATCTTTATAAAGTGATGAATAAAGAATGTTTATGCAATTTATGATGGTGCTGTAAATTTTAAGGCTGCAAACGAACAGCGCGCATCTGAAGTGTCTCTGAAGGAAATAATGCATTATTTATCGGCTTTAAGATATCGGCCAAATTTTCTTATCAGGCCGATACCGATAACAGAAAAAATGAGCCGATATGGGCCGATACCGATATGGTGGCCGATATATCGTGCATCCCTAGTAAATTTTAAACTTTACATATACTTTGCAGTATCTGCAAAATGTTAATTATTTTACCAAAATAAGAGGGATCATACACAATGCATGTTATTTTTATTTAGTACTGACCTGAATAAGATATTTCACATAAAAGACGTTTACATATAGTCCACAAGAGAAAATAATTGTTGAATTTATAAAAAGGACCCAGTTCAAAAGTTTACATATGCTTGATTCGTAATACTGTGTTGTTACCTGGATGATCCACAGCTGTTTGTTTTTTTTGTGATAGTTGTTCATGAGTCCCTTGTTTGTCCTGATTGGTTAAACTGCCCGTTGTTCTTCAGAAAAATCCTTCAGGTCCCACTAATTCTTTATTTTTCCAGCATCACGCATTAAGAGCCTGGAGGTGAAAACTTTTTGAAATTGGACATATTTTGTCTTCTTCTATAACTTCTGAAGCGCAGTAGATTGTTTATCCTACTGGAGCATCAGTGAGCATTTAAACCTTCTGTAATAGTCCCTCAGTTACTCTCAGTGTGAAAAGATGGATCTCAAAATCATACAGTCATAGTTGGAAAGGGTTCGCAAAAGATGCTGGAAAACCAAAGAATTTGTGGGGCCTGAAGGATTTTTCTGAAGAACAGAAGGCAGTTAAAAGCACTTATCAAAATTACTAAAACTTAATGTTAACTGAAAATATAAAAACATATCTAAAAATAAAATGTGAACTAAAAATAAAAAAATAAACGCTAAATCAAAAAAGCTAAATGCTATAATAGTATTTAAATAAATACTAAAACAATAGTTTCTTCCACCAGCTCTGCGGTCTATGGGTAACTCACGTATTATGGCTGAGAGCTGTTTATTAAACATACTTGATGAACTGCGAAACACTTAGAGAATAAATCTGATTAATGTACCAATTAAATGGCATTTCAACAGTTTCACACCCCACCTACACTGCAAGCGATGCAACATGGTGTGACAAAACAAGTACACTCCCATTATAATCAGCACACTTACTCTGTCTATACATCCATGATCATTAATTATAATAGGAATGCTATAGTTTGCCACGTCACTCACATGCAGTGCAGGCACGACATAACCTCCGGGGAGGGCCAGACTTTGAGTATCAATTAGACTTGACCGAAGTGAGTTTTCCGCTGCTTCACCAACAGTCAGACCATCATTTATCATCCAACGGCACATTAAATGTCACACAGGTATATTTAGTAAAGGCAGAGCGAGTTCAGTGTTTTGTAGCCGAGCAGAGTGAGTGTTTTAACAGCAATGTAGTGTCACCAAGTGCGCTGGCGGATGGATTCGCTGTTTAAGTTGACACAGCTGTGCACCAGGATGTCAGATCGAACCCTGCGTCTCTGTTTGTAATTCTCCCCTCAGAGAGCATATTTCCTCTGCTATAAATAGCCGTCCTCCCATATATGCCTTTGGATTTGTGTTTGTTTTTTTTTGTCTTCCATGTTCCCGCTATATTTGTAGCTGAATGGACAGGAAGGAGCGTGACTGCTCGCAGGTCTATGGCCCTGGTTTATTGTCGGTTGGGGCTGGGATGATGTGAAATGACAGTGTAGCCAAGGCGACCGGCTGACAGGATGACCCTCAGTGTTGGCCCCCATCTCTCTCTGGCTGCCTTCCTCTTGCCCTACCATGTCGAAGACCTCCGGCCCGTGCAGGGGCGAAACCGCATGCGCCGTCTTTGAAAACTTAATCGGGTTATCTGGAGTGTCACTTTCACAGGAGACTATCCGGCTCTGCATAATTTATGATCTTGAGGAAAGTTTCACTTAGAAGGTTTAAAGATGTATAATCTTACACTTTTAAAATAAAGGTTCCAAAAGTAGATTTTCACAGTGATGCCATAAAATAACTGTTTTTAGTTCGCCAAAGAACCTTTCAGTCAACTGTTCTTAAAAGAACCAGTTTCTTTTTAGTGTGAATAACTTTTTTTTCACTATAAAGATCTATTTGTGGAATGAAAAGTTTCCATGAATGTCAAAGGTTCATTAAAACCAAAGAAAGATGAATGAAGGACCTTTATTTTTAGGAGTGTAGAAATACAGGTTCCAAAAGTGGTTTTTCGTAGTGTCATAGAAGAACCAATTCGGGATCCTCAAAGAATCTTTCAGTTAAGTTACTGTTAAAGTACAACAGGGCTGTCAAAATGGCTGAAAATTCGAATTTTGTATTTAAATATTATCAAAATTCGAATTATATTCGAATTTAAAATGCATAATTTCAGTTAGGGTGAAGAAAAGCTTTTGGATTCTCTCCTGAAGCCACAAGAGGGCGCATCGAGCAAAATATTACTAATGCACGTTTATTCAAAGCATAAGAAAACGTCTCGGTTACGTATGTAACCCTCGTTCCCTGAAGGAGGGAATGGAGATGTCACGTCGGATGACCGACGAATTGGGATCTCGCTTAGAGGGACCAATCTACTTCGAGTGTAAACTAAATGAGCCAATGCACATTGGCATGCGATTCGACCCGGAAGGTGCCACGTTGCCACGCCCACCACGGTACTCGGCCATGGAGCCAGTGATGCAGCGGTCTCATATGGAGCAGCCCCAGCGGCGTGACTGCCGCCGTGGCTGCCATATGCTCCAGGAGCCTCTGAAACTATTTCAGTGGGACCGCCATCCTGCTCTTGAATGTATTCAAGCAGTTCAACACCGACTGAGCACGTTCCTGCGTGAGGCGTGCTGTCTGTTCGACCGAGTCCAACTCCATACCGAGAAAAGAGATCCTCTGCGTCGGGGAGAGTTTGCTCTTTTCCCAGTTGACCTGAAGGCCCAACAGGCTGAGGTGTGAAAACACCAAGTCCCTGTGCTCGCACAACTGATCCTGAGACTGGGCGAGTATGAGCCAATTGTCGAGGTAGTTGATGCGAATGCCCTGCTCTCTCGTGGGAACAAGGGCTGCCTCCGTAACTTTCGTAAAGACACGGGGCGACAGGGACAGCCCGAAGGGCAGGACCTTGTACCGGTATGCCCGCCCCTCGAACGCAAACCACAGGAATGGCCTGTGGCGCGGAAGGATCGAAACATGAAAGTACGCGTCCTTCAGGTTGATCGCTGCGAACCAGTCTTGGGGACGGATACACCTGGAAATGCATTTCTGCGTGAGCATCTTGAACGGGAGCCGGTGAAGGGCCCGGTTCACGACGCGCAGGTCCAAGATAGGTCTCAACCCACCGCCTTTCTTGGATACAATAAAGCAAGGGCTGTAAAACCCCGACCTCATATCGGCTGGAGGGACCGGCTCTATCGCGTCCTTCGCCAGTAGGACTGCGATCTCTGCACGCAAGACAGGGGCATCTGCTGCTTTCACTGACGTAAAGTGGACGCCCCTGAACCTGGGAGGGTGCCCGACGAACTGAATCGCATAGCCGAGCCTGACAGTTCGACGGAGCCATAGAGACGGGCTGGGTAGCTCTAGCCAGGCTCCCAGACACCGCGCAAATGGCATCAATGGAACTACAGGCGTACCCGCAGTGTGAAAGAACGCAGGGACCCGGCCCGGGCGTCTCTTTGCCGGTCCGAGGCGGGGTCTGAGTGTGTGCAACACTGACCTGCGTTTGAGCAGAGGGTGCGTGGGTAGTCCGTTGGTTCGTCCGCCCGATCCGCCCACTGCTGCTCACTGGCGAGAGAGGAGGGTGAGTGTGATACATACTAGATCGTCCACAACCCCCCGTCCCCTCTCATCCACAACCCCCCGTCCCCTCAGGGGACCCAGAGAAAGAAGAAATTGCTGTTTTGTCAAGAATTTGGGTACCACTGCCCTGCGGCCGGCTCCACGGTGCAGCTTTGCTGCATGGGGGGCCGCCCTTGGTGACGGCAGCAGCTGCACACCGGGGCAGGATGTACCTGATGGTGTCAGTCTGCTTTGGTCAGCGGAGAACTGCTGGGCGAGTTCTCCACCGTGTCGCCGAAAAGGCCGGCCTGGGACACGGGGGCGTTCAAGAATTGTGTCTTGCCGTCTCGCGCCTGTCACTAGTCACAGCCAGAAATGGTGCTCCTGGACCACCATAGTGGACATCGCACGACCCAGAGACCGCGCCGTAACTTTTGTCGCTCGTGGCGCGAGGTCCACCGCGGTGCAGAGTTCTCTACGAACTTCCGGGTTGTGACCATCCTCGTGCTAGTCCCTCAGTGCCTTGGCCTGGTGCACTTGCAATAACGCCGAAG
>NW_015505559.1:19719-20133 GCF_001515645.1 Sinocyclocheilus grahami | reverse complement strand
CCTGCACTGGACCCCCATCGAGGGTGGTGAGGGAGGATGAGCCACTGGGCCGGTTTCTGGCAGTGAAAGGTGCCGTCCATGACCCAGCGATCTCATCATGCACCTCCGGGAAGAAAGGCACTGGGGTGGGGCCCTGAGAACCAGTGAGCGCTACCCCGAGAAACCAATCGTCCAACCTTGAGGGTTCGGGACGCGGTGGAAGATTCCACTCGAGCCCGACACTCTCGGCGGCCCGGGAAAGCATAGCCATCATTTCCGGGTCCGTCTCCGACACCGCTCATGGATCTTCATCCCCAGAAAAGTCCGGCTCACCCTCCGATGCTGCAACCGATATCCGATCGTCGGGGGAAGCCTCGGGAAGAAACAGGTGGTACCCCCTGGGAGGGTCCAGCCTGCTCTTTTGAGAGCTCCACT
>NW_015505559.1:0-620 GCF_001515645.1 Sinocyclocheilus grahami | reverse complement strand
GATCAAGGCCGACGAGTGCCTACAGGCCCGGGAGGGGAGCAACGGTTTGCCCCGCCAAGTGGTAGCGGCATTTGGACACAATTGCATCGCAACCGACCGCTCCACCTGGGGAACTCCCGCATACACCTGCACTGGACCCCCATCGAGGGTGGTGAGGGAGGATGAGCCACTGGGCCGGTTTCTGGCAGTGAAAGGTGCCGTCCATGACCCAGCGATCTCATCATGCACCTCCGGGAAGAAAGGCACTGGGGTGGGGCCCTGAGAACCAGCAAGCGCCACCCCGAGAAACCAATCGTCCAACCTTGAGGGTTCGGGAGGTGGAAGATTCCACTCGAGCCCGACACTCTCGGCGGCCCGGGAAAGCATAGCCATCATTTCCGGGTCCGTCTCCGACACCGCTCACGGATCTTCATCCCCAGAAAAGTCCGGCTCACCCTCCGATGCTGCAACCGATATCCGATCGTCGGGGGAAGCCTCGGGAAGAAACAGGTGGTACCCCCTGGGAGGGTCCAGCCTGCTCTTTTGAGAGCGCCGCTGGTTTCGCAATGCCGGCGGGTTTGGGCATCCCCGGAGGTGAATTCCTCACCGTGACCATAAGACCAGTCCGCCCACCGCTAGAA
>NW_015505558.1:1195973-1215273 GCF_001515645.1 Sinocyclocheilus grahami | reverse complement strand
TATAATGCAGAAACACTCAAGCAAGCAAAACGTGCAACGCGTGCAGGTATTTGTACTGATGCAGAATGAGAGGGACACGTACAGCCTAGCGCATTTCACACAGGCTAGATTCACTTTCGCCTGAAAGTCGTGTATGCCTAAGATTGAAAATAAATTATGTTCTCTCTCTCTCTCCCTACCGTTAAGTAACTTGCGCATTGTTTTACTTACTTGTTTTTGACACATCCGACCGAACTACAAGCTTTCCAGTGATGTCTGTGAGAAAGGTACAGTATATTCACTCGACAAGCTCGCGCATCTGCGCCGCCGCGCGTACAATCCACTCAGCATGCTTTGCTTATCAGCTCGCACACATCAGCTGAATTTTTTACATTATATTCATTGCATACACTTCGTATACATCCTTAATCTCTAATAACTCCATTCTGCTGTCTGTTGTTCTGTTGTCAGTGTTTTTTTGTCTGAATATGGCACTTATCACATGCTGTGTGGTATCAGCGTTTGGTATCGGGGCATTTTAAAGAGTACGAATACGAGTACAAGTGCTCAGTATCGGTGCATCCCTACTATAAATATAAATAAACAAATATATTACATCTCATTGAACTATAACTATGAATATGGTACAAGATATGTTGAGGAAGCTGAGGGTGCCTCAATATTTTAATGTGGAGCATTCCAGCTGCCAAACTGGTGGTCCTGTGTGGTAACTAGTTCGGCTACATCAGAAATGAGTTTCTCAGTTAGGAGAATAAGGGACTGCTCTGATCTAGCACACATAGAACGATTTGACTGAAAATTTATCAGAAGAGATAAAAGAAAAATAGCGGTCATCTACACAATTCTGAAAAAGAGCTTTTCTGCAGTTTTTTTTTTTTTTACTCTTTGTACAGCAGTTATTGCTCATTCTAAATGTATTTTTAATGTAGAATATGTGTTACATAAATACATGAAATGTATATGTAGAACATATAAAAAAAGTGCTCGTGGCTCGTCTGCCAGTGGGTGCCTCCCCATGCATAAAAGTGAAACTCTGCCTATGTACGGCCTATGCATTTTCCCTGGCATGAAAATTATCGCTATACATGAAATGTATATGTAGAACATATAAAAAAAGTGCTCGTGGCTCGTCTGCCAGTGGGTGCCTCCCCATGCATAAAAGTGAAACTCTGCCTATGTACGGCCTATGCATTTTCCCTGGCATGCAAATTATCGCTGCGACACGCTGAGTGAGGGCGCGGGTGCAGATTTTCTGCCAGATCCAGCTATTATAAGCAGTTTTGGACTTGTCTTTTCTTTTTAAGTGAGTGACGTGACATGTGGCCAAGTATGGTTACCCATACTAGGAATTAGTGCTCTGCATTTAACCCATCCTAAGTGCACACACACAGCAGTGAACACACACCCGGAGCAGTGGGCAGCCATTTATGCTGTGGTGCCCAGGGAGCAGTTGGGGGGTCGGTGCCTTGCTCAAGGGCACCTCAGTCATGGTATTGAAGAGAGCGCTGTACATCACTCCCCCCACCTACAATCCCTGCTGGGACTCGAACCCACAACCTTTGGGTTCCAAGTCCAACTCTCTAACCATTAGGCCACGACTTCCCCTTTATAACTTTTTAAAAAGTTTTTTAAATTTTTCCATTTAATTTAACACTTTAGAAAGTTAATAAAGTAGGAAGTTGCAGTTTAGAGTCAGCGATATCTTTATCTTATCTTATTCGCAAAAGATTGGAAATAATTTCGGTTTATTTTTATTTATTTTTAGTTTTTTGTTTGTTTTAGTATCAGTATCTGGCAACACTGCATCGCCAGCACTTAAACTGAAAACAATCAAAAAAAGCCCATGGACAGGTTTTTGCTAAAAGGATACGACATTCGGTAAGGGAAACGCAAAAATTATCATGATATTATCTGTCATAAACGTTATCAACGCTGTCAAAAACAGTAGCATTTAACACTAGTACACACAGATCTGTAGAACAAGTAGGTTACAGAATTAAATGATATGTGCAAAAACTAGCCATGAAGAAGTCTATGCTATGTCATTCAGTATAGTTACATTTTCACAAATCATGCTATAAACTTTCATAAGAGCACTAGACAAAGTTATTGTAGTTATGTATTGTTGCAATAAACAACTGATAAAATTAACCACCCTTAAATATAGTAAAGTATTAACAAACTTTGATGCAATAAATAGGGTATGATTTAAAAAGAATAATCCCTCCAAAACAGAGAAAACATCTTTCACAAACATCTACACGTCTGTCTCCTTTAAAGTGTTTATATTGTATATAATGAGTTGTATTTGTAGGGGTTGTTATAACACAATTCTTTAACACCAATTCTTTAACACCAACCCCCATCCCAACGGACCTCACTAATTTTCAAAGTCTGGGTAAGGCCATGGTAATATGTAGGTTAAATGTAATAAATAAATGATAAGAGAGGTTTTATTAAATGTAAATTAAGTCAAGCTGGTTGCCTGATCTGTTAGTGCTTGTGGTGGTAAGCCATTTGAGATCGAATGAAGCTATGAGTGGAAGTGGAAGTCTGCAGTGTAAGGCTTCTCCAGATGGATTTCTAAGTCACCAAAGACTAGTGGATTGCCATCCACAGAGAATGAGGACAGCAGCCCATACAGCTCCTCTATAAAGGTGCCCAGTGGACCAGGAAGACGACAAATCATTACAATATGGAGTTTAACAGGAGCTGTTACCATAATAGCATGAAACTCAAAATAATTTCTATTGCATAGGGAAGAGTGGGTTGAGTATTTCCAATTATTAGAAATTAGAAGACCAGTACCCTTCCAACCTGACGGGGGTGAGAGAGAAAAGGAAGTTGTTAGAGAGAACAGCAGGGGTTGCAGAGTCTTCTGGACGAATCCAGGTCATAGTCAAGCCCAAGATACTAAGAGTAGACTGTGACGTAATGGCCAGAATGAAGTTTGTTTGATTGCTGACTGACAGTTCTAGAGACCCACAGAAAATGACAAAGGTGCAGCAGAAGAGGTGCAGATAGGGCACAGCTTAGCAAGATTGTGTTGCTGTCTGCGTGTGATGTTAGAGCATTGTTGAGAGTGAACAACAATGTATTGGAAACATACTACCGCCTACCTAACTCTGCCTGAGAAGTAAGGAAAAATACACTTACTTGAGTTGATTTTTTTTTTATATCTCTGAAATATATGATTGTATTCTTGAAAACAATCGTTTATTGTACTATTGAATAAAGTGCTTTGAGTAACCCAGAAAAGCGCTATATAAATGTAACAAATTAATAATGAATGAATTAAAACAATCTTTTATTGTACTATTGAAAAAAATATTAGTTAATTATCAAAGAAAGAAAAAAATAATAGCCATAATATGGACTATTGTAAATTTTGTAAAAAAAAAAAAAAAAAGGTTATTTCCTTCTCCCATTGTTAATTTCACCATTAACTCTTTACCTGAACAGTTTATGTTGCTGTATATGTCATTGTGATCCTTGACCATCAAAACAGCAGCAGACATCACCTTTTCTGTGTTATCATGTTTGGTTCAGGAGATATGACACAAAATACATAATTTGGTTATGGAAAGTAAAATGGTCGCCATGGCAACCACAAGATGTTTTTGCAATGGCTCCATTTCTGAAAATGTCCGAGCACTAACCTGTACAACTGTACCAAGTTTCATGCTTTTATGAAAAAGTGAACATATCACTTCAAATTTTGCACATATCACCAGGTTGCACCTGGACTACTGCTGTCAATCAAACCTTTCATTAAATATTTGATATTATGTACTTTTTCGAACTTGTCCTAGATCTTTTGATAGACCCAAACATTGTATAATGCACAAATTAATTTGACAAAGAGCTGGACATGAGGCTATATCTCTTCAACACTTTATTGTCTTCAGACCAAGCTTGGAGTTTGACCTGATCATGACCTGAGGTTACCTGCACAGTACCGAAGATATGAAAAATGTCTCTTTTTCTTTATAATTTCCAAACGGTTTGGCTAGAAATGACAAGACTCTTCTTTAGATTTGGAATAGAATGCTGAATGATATCCAATTTTCTCATGTTGCCATTAAGCTTCCTGTCCGCCATTTAGATTTTCTTTAAAACCCTACTTTTTCAAATTCCTCTAAGACCGTTTGACCCATTGTCACTAAATTCAACTCGGATCATCTTCATGCTGTTCTGGCGAAAAAGTTATCAAAAGCTTTTTGATATCTCAAACAGTTTTCATTTAACTAAGCATCCCTTTTGTTGACATGGTGCCAAAATGGATCTAAGGCTGCAAAACTTTGGTATATTGGCACCAAACCCTAGTTGACCGCATTACATTAATTTTGGAGTAGGTTGGTCAAAAGAAACAAATCATTAAATAATATTACAAGTGATTGTATTTATAATTCTTTGGTCATATTGAGTAAAATCATCTTAAAATATATATAATTACAAAGTGCTAGAACCCAGGGAATTGCTGCTTGCAGCTATATTTTATTATTATTCTTTTTTTAAACGTCTAGCATACACAAATAATTTTCTTATTTGTACAGTATTGTTTATGGTGTGATGGGAACATATGCATTTGTTTTAAAGAATGTATGCTTTTGATTGATTTGATTGTATATCTCTAAACGAAAAAGATATATATATATATATATATTTAATTTTTTTGGTTTGACAGTATATATGTATAATACAAAAAATGTATAATATAATATATATATATTTTTTTAATTTATTTATTTTTGCTCTTGATGCATTTTTATACACAAATAATTTTCTTATTTGTACAGTATTGTTTATGGTGTGATGGGAACATATGCATTTGTTTTAAAGAATGTATGCTTTTGATTGATTTGATTGTATATCTCTAAACGAAAAAGATATATATATATATATATATTTAATTTTTTTGGTTTGACAGTATATATGTATAATACAAAAAATGTATAATATATATATATATTTTTAATTTATTTATTTTTGCTCTTGATGCATTTTTACTAAATAATTCAGGCTATTTTTGCCCTAATCAGAATCTATGTTTGAGCTTTTACTGCTGATTGTAAAGTGTTGTTAAAATAGTTTCAGAACTTCTTTGTAACATCTAATATTACAAGCCCAGCAGCACACAAAATAACTCTGACCAGCATCTTATGCTGTATTCAGTTTATTGCAAGCAGTCAATGCTTCAGAGAAAGACATATAAGAGATCAAAGAACACTCTCAACAGATAATGGCTACAATTACTCAGGCTCACTTTAAAGACGGAGACTGTTGTATGATGAGTGTGAATTCAGGAAAGGGAATGGGTATATTATTGGCAGCATGTTGATTGTGGCGGAGGACTCCGGTTTGGACCTGTTGGTTGCCTGTGTTTAGCATGCCGTTCTGGATTTCCAGAAGTAGTTCTTGCAGCCTGGTTTTCGCTCTTTGTCTCCACTGTCTCTCCTCATTAGGTCCAGTTCGTTCTGTAGAATCCCCAGAGATGGGCTGTCAGACTGGATGGCTGCTGGGTCTGAGTTACTGAGCAACCACTGAAGCTCTGGAAGGGAGTATCTCTCTGGCATCTGTTAATTCAGTTTAATCAGTTTTTCAGATTAGAAAGAAAAATTAAGACTTTATATATGCTATAATATATGCTCTAAAGGTCGTGTATTACTGCTCTTTAAGTGCAATGAGGTTTAGAGTGTTACTTTAAAATCTTACCTCTTCATCAGCAGCACTGCCATGAGATGCTTGTAGCGCAGAGTTCAAAACCATATGAGATCGACCACATGATATAATGCTTGCTGCCATGGCCAAACAGAACAGGGAGACAGTGAGGTGAAGTTGGGATGAGGCCATCACTGATGTCTTGAAGGATGTGGCTTGTTCAACCTTGGTTCAAGCCTCTTATCTGCACTGTGCTCCCTAAGTGTGCCTTCTTGCTTATCCAGGCTGTTTTATACTGGTACCTTCTCTTATACAGAGTAAAAATTAGTTACGCGCTGAGAAGTTTTACAAATTAAAAATTAACAAGTTCAACAGGTTACAGCTGGTACCTGCTGGTCAGACGTAATTTCAAATACAGTTACATCTTATTTTCCATCTTCAGCAAAGTAATTGGTGTTTTCCTGCTCTCTACACAACACAGAGTGCATCCACATGAAGCAGGACCCCCAATAAACCACTAATTAGCCCCCATTAAATTGTTCTGTTGCTAGAGTAACTTTGCTACCAATGTTTCTGGGTCATAAATTCTTGATGGTCATCACTGGCAAAAACAGGGAGACAGTGAGGTGAAGTTGGGATGAGGCCATCACTGATGTCTTGAAGGATGTGGCTTGTTCAACCTTGGTTCAAGCCTCTTATCTGCACTGTGCTCCCTAAGTGTGCCTTCTTGCTTATCCAGGCTGTTTTATACTGGTACCTTCTCTTATACAGAGTAAAAATTAGTTACGCGCTGAGAAGTTTTACAAATTAAAAATTAACAAGTTCAACAGGTTACAGCTGGTACCTGCTGGTCAGACGTAATTTCAAATACAGTTACATCTTATTTTCCATCTTCAGCAAAGTAATTGGTGTTTTCCTGCTCTCTACACAACACAGAGTGCATCCACATGAAGCAGGACCCCCAATAAACCACTAATTAGCCCCCATTAAATCGTTCTGTTGCTAGAGTAACTTTGCTACCAATGTTTCTGGGTCATAAATTCTTGATGGTCATCACTGGCAAAGATATATATATATATATATATATATGAATGTGAAAACCTCAGATGCAATCTGAAGTCCATCTGACCTTTTTCTTTTAAATGTTTAGGTTCAGTCATTTTCACTTTAATGATAATTAAAAGATTATTAGTCAGTTATTTAAATGCCTTTAAAATTTTTGACTTTAGTCAATTAAGAACGAAAACATCAAAGTACCTGTGAACAAAGCCAATATTTGAGGAAGTCCAGTAAGTAAGGCTGTCAAGGCTAATTTCTTCACTTAAACATCGGATGAAGTGATTAGTTTCTCTTTAATACAGATGATGCCAATGTATTTTTTTCGATAAACCCGCTATGTTAGCAATAATAAAGTTACCTGCTTGGGGGAAATGGTTGCCGGGTTTTCATAACAAAACCCGCCCAATTGCTACTCAAAACTAACCGCGTTTCGAGGGGCCCCCGGTAAAAAACGCGTTCTGGGGGCTAAAATACACGTTATTGGGGTCGCTTCAACCCGCTGACATGAAAAACAACCCGTAGCAACAGTGATAAAGTAGCCCAATTCCACGGGGAAACCGCGGACTTGGCAACAAAACAAAAAATAAAGGTAAAAACAATTCAAAATATTAAAGAACAAAAGGTATAAGAGTATAATAATGATTCTAACATAACACTAAGCCAAACACCAAAAAAAAACTACATATGTGTGTATGTACAACCACACACACATACATACATATATGTATATATATATACACACATTTATAAATTCAATATATTTCATTTCCATTTAGTTTTAAGTATTAAAATAACTAAAATTAAATAAAACTAAAAACTTACGATTTTTTTTACGAAAGATACAGACAGAATAAATTCAGATAACAAATAAATAACAAATGCAAATAATACAAATCTAATGACATTAGTTTATCAGTAATCCTAAAAATTACACTGCCAAACAAACACACGTGCTAAAAAACAACAACTTACACATAGTAAGAAATGGTTATAAAAACTGAAACAGAAGAGAAACAAGTAATAATAGGAAAGAGGAGAAATAAAAAGCAATACTTATTAAAACTAATGAAAGTACTATACAAGTATAAGTATTTAGTACAATGGTACTGCAAGAAAAAGACAAGACCCGCAAATCCATGGCCACAGAACAGCAGAATATGAACGCAAAGTCTCTCATTAAGCGTTTTCCTCCTGTAGAAAAACATAAACACTTAATATGGCTTAATGTATTAAGATACATTAAGTGCAATTAAAAGACCAAATCGATATATAGTTATTATTTAATCTACTACAAGGCAAGCAGATGGCCATGTGCGTGTTGCGTTTATTCTGGGCTCACTTGCCTGTATATTAGTTATGTAGGCTATATTTTAATAATGAAGAGCATTGAGTTTGGTCTTTATCATCTTAGTCCATTATGCCACGTTTTGCGGTTTGGGAGGAAAATACAATATATATATTCATTATATTGATAAACTGTATATTGAATTTGATATTTTAATAGCATCTTAATACATTAAGCCATATTAAGTGTTTATGTTTTTCTACAGGAGGAAAATGCTTAACGAGAGACTTTGTGCATTGCGTTCATATTCTGCTGTTCTGTGGCCACGGATTTGCGGGTCTTGTCTTTTTCTTGCAGGACCCTGTATGTTATAGTATAAAATTAGTTGTAATCGTTTAATCACCACCACAGCATCTTGTCTCCATTGGCAACACGCACGATTTGTGTCGACTGCAAGTTACGTCGCAGGTATCGGAGAGTGCAAGTGACTTCGTAATTTAGTTTATTTTTTCTTGTCTTCACCACCTGGCTACTGTTGTAAAATGTTGAGAGATTCAAACAAAAAGAGATCAATAAATAGAACAAAATAAAAAATAATAAAGCAAGTGACGTCACTAGCGGAAGTGCAAGTGTCTGAGAGTGCAAGCCTGAGAATGCAAGTCTGAGAGTGCAAGCGCCAGCTGCAGCCAGACCCTTCTCGAATATACTGTCATACAGATATTTTTAATATTATAAAAAAAATTGTCCATCAATGGTGGCAATCAGTAGGCTAATTTCTAATGAAGAGATCAATTTATATGACAGATTTTAATGTAGGCTTTTATTCATATGTAAACATTGTGAGATAGCTAGTTATAATGATAATTAAACAAAGTTTTGCTCACTCAGTGTATTTTTGATTTTACAGCTGGGTAATTTTGTTGCAGTAGCACGAGATAGCTTGATTTAAAACATTGAATTGAATAAAAAATGACAAGGAGGCTAAGCAATTAATAATAAAATAAGAACAAATAAAGAAATTACTAATGATAGCACAAATAAAAAATAACGATAGGCCTACAAATGAAATAAATTGCTTTTTAGTTTTTCAGGTAGGTCTAACACACAGTATTAAGGCTATTAAGATTATATATATTTAGCAATTATCCAAATAATGTTTAATTCTAGAAGGCTATTATTATCAGAGGACACCTGAGCATAACGGTTAGCAGATTAATGAATGAGAGGGCAGTGTTACCAGAGTTGCCCATTTACCACACCATGTTACAGCACAGTAGGGCTATTGCAAACAGAAATAATACTGTACTACATAGATGTTTCCTGTCAGCTCGATTTTTTTCAGATTTTTTTCAGTGGACTTTGCTGTTCCGATTCGCATGAACGGTATATGAGTGGAGCACTCACATGGGCCGTGAGCGACTGAGCGGAGCGCGCACACACGCATAGATAATACGCAGAGCGTCAGTGAAAGTGAAACCTGAGCGGTGAACTAATTTTCGGCAGCCGGAATTTCAGTGCATCTCTAATTATTGGCGACATCAGAAATTGATATTATATAATAGCTGCTTTTTTTTTTTTTTTTCTTTTTTAGAAATTTAAAAAAATAAAAAATATATTTTTTACAGGGCACCCTGCTCTCGACAGACGGCACCCGGTTGGGAAACACTGGTCTAATTTCGCACGGCTCCCTGCTGCACTAATAGTAGTAAGCCATCCCTCTGTGTATACATCATAGGCGCGGAAAGTGACCTCAGTATATTTGAACAAATTGAATATGTATTTTCCTGGCCACGGTCAATACAATTATTATAAGTAAGCTATTATAGTAATTATTATAAGCTACGAGCTAGGTAGCAAGGATCTTTTTGGCAAAGGTTTTAACATTAAAATTATATGACACCAGACAATACTTCTTCATAAATGAAACATTAATTTTATTGGCTACTCTAGATTACATCAAAACTAAGCTAAAACACACACACATCATGGGCGCGGAAAGTTCCCGCCCCCCCCCCCCGTTTTTTTCTCTGTGGGCAACCGTTTAACTGTTGGGAATAAAAAAAAACGTTGGCAAAGGCTATTACACTAACTCCATCCACCAACGTATAATTGGGCTACTTTTCAGTTCCAGTGGCGCAGATGGTAAAACGCGTTTCTTCCAACTTTTGACGCGATCGACCCGGGTTCGAATCTGCCTTTTGGCGAACTTTTTTTCTCCCTTTTCAAATTACAGCAGAAAAGCATTATTTTTTTTAATAAAATGAAGGAAATAATCAAAAAGTTGAAAAAGTATCGGGTAGGGTTAGGGTAGGTGTAGGTGTAGGGAGGGCTTTTGTCCCAATAAGGTGGCAACCATTTAATCATTTGAATTAAAATTAAAACGTACACTCAATAAGTTATTATTGCATACTGTTTTATAATGTATTACAATGCTGAGGTGCAGATAATTGCCACTATTGACAATAAGTAATTATTAGAATATCCTGCTATTTTAATATAGTATAAATAGCTACTTAGTGCACTTATATACAGTATAATATACATATATATCGTTCTACTAATACTGTTTTCTGGCTTGTAAGTGTTCATATATTTATTATTGTTGTTATTATTCATTTATAGAACCACACTCATACTGATGTATGATTCAAATGGGAACAGTAAAGGAGTTTATTGTGGACATATGGACTGAATGATTTATTGTTCTGACTGGACAAATCTGTAGCTGTTGCCACATAGACTAAGAACTGCACCGTAAACGTCCATACAAATTTTGGTCCTTCGAGCTGGAGGCAGGCAGCTGCTACAGCATCACCATGTCCAGAACAGAAAGACAGCTATGCCAGATTTACCAATGGTTCGACCACGTTGACATGTCATCCCACCCAGTGTTGGGCAAGTTACTTCCAAAATGTAATACATTAGGCTATATCCCACGTAGGAGGAGACGTTCTTGCAACCTTGCGCAACGTTCTCTAAAAGTTCTCTAAAGGTGACAAAAGTCCTGTAATGAAATTAACTCCGTTGTAAGGGAATTAATTATTATTATTTATTCAGGTTTTGAGAGGACTCGGATCTGGAGATTCGAAGCCAACCTGATTAGAACTGATTCCAAATTTGTTATTTTACACTTTAAATCAAGGGTCGTCCAGCGAGCCATGACCTCAGTATATTTGAACAAATTGAATATGTATTTTCCTGGCCACGGTCAATACAATTATTATAAGTAAGCTATTATAGTAATTATTATAAGCTACGAGCTAGGTAGCAAGGATCTTACTGACCTTCTGTAGCTTAAATGAATCCAGATGGGAGGGGGTCAGTTCTTGTTGTCCTAGTATTGTCGATACCGGAGGTGGCTTGGTAAATCACCCTCATCTTGTGTTTCTTGTAAAGATAAGCAGAGCGAGACAGGAACTCATTTGAGAAAGTTGGCACCTGGGCTGACCATGGTTCAGCTTTTACGACTCTTATATGGTTTGAGAAGGGAGGTTAGTTTTCTGATGGAATGCAGAGATTCCATCGTTCATTTTTGTGATGTTCGCAAATGCCTTACAGTCCCGAACCTTTGGATATGAAAGTTCTGGTGCTCAATGTTAATAACACATGGTCCTCTTTTAGTCATATAATAACTTTCCGCATATGACTTTATGAGGATGTTCTATATTGGTTATTCTATGGTCACATAGCAACATTACAAAGAGGATGTTTGGGACGTTAACAGAACGTTCTCACCTGGTCCTCATTTAGTCATATAATAACGTTCTGAATATGACTTTAGGAGGACATTCTATATCGGTTTATCTATGGTCACATAGCAACGTTACAAAGAGGACATTTGGGACATTAACAGAACGTTCTCACATGGTCCTCTTTTAGTCATATTATAACGTTCCAGACATGACTTTAGGATAACGTTCTGTATTATTCTATGGTCACATAGCAACGTTACAAAAAGGACATTTGGGACGTTAACAGAACGTTCTGACATGGTCCTCTTTTAGTCATATAATAACGTTCACAATATGACTTTAGGAGGACGTTCTATATTGGTTATTCTATGGTCACATAAAAACATTACAAAGAGGACATTTGGGACGTTAACAGAACTTTCTCACATGGTCCTCTTTTAGTCATATAATAACGTTCCGAATATGACTTTAGGAGGACGTTCTGTATTGTTATTCTATGGTCACATACAGTAGCAACGTTACAAAGAGGACGTTTGCGACGTTAACAGAACGTTCCCATACAGTATGGTCCTCTTTTAATATATAACAACATTCCCAATATGACTTTAGGAGGACGTTCTATATTGGTTATTCTATGGTCACATACAGTAGCAACGTTACAAAGAGGACGTTTGCGACGTTAACAGAACGTTCCCATAAATAAATGCAGAAATACATAAATGAATAAATAAATAAATAATTAAATGCAGATATGCATAAATGAATGAATACATAAATAAATAATTTTGTCAAAACTGTCATTTTTAATTGTGCTATTTTTGTACCATTTGTGTTATACTAAATTTTTTCCTACATTTATTTATGTATTTATACATTAACTTACGCATTTCTGCTTTTATTTTTACATTTATTAATGCATTCCTACATTTCTTTATTTCTGTATTTCTGTGTCCGTATGTTAATAAGGTAGGCGGTCCTAACCTCTCTCAATGCAGGATTGGTCAATTAGGCAAACCAGTCAGATCAACCGTCAAGACCAGATAGTTAGCCTTCGAACTATAGGCGCGTTTCCATTGCCCTTCAAATTGCGCAAATTGAAATTGCGAATTGAAAATACGCCTAATGGAAACGCCGTCATTTCGCAATACTTTTAAAAATATCGCCAAAGTTTTGCGCAAATCTGTAATGGAAACGCGCCTTGTGGCTCCGAATGGGAGACCACTTGCTGAACTGTTGCGGGATGTAGCTGACCAGCTTGAAAACAGTATGTTTCTCCTGTTTATATCTGATAGGTTGATAAAATAACGAGTTGCTAAATTAATAACTGATATAAATCGGATATATTAATCAGACCGTTTTTGTGTAGGATTAGGTGCCGCAAGCGCGCCAAGTTCGCCTCCTCCATCACTTACACCCAGACATCCAGTGGACGGTAGGTTTCTACAGCAAGATTTTAAAGTGCTAAAGTGCTAAATTACTGGGGTACACTATAACTAGGCATTGTCGGTTTTTAGCCGAAAGAAAATGGCCAAAACTATATGCCGAAAATATCTTTAGCCCCCCTTCTGTCAGTGCTTGCACACACTTTCACTCCTATGGAGGACGAGAAATGACTTAAGTATAAATAAATAAATAAATGAATAAATACATAAAAGCAGAATTAAATAAATAAATAAATAAATGTAGAAATACATAAATTAATAAATTAATAAATGAATAAATAAATATATGAATAAATAAATACAGAAATAAATGTAGAAATACATAAGTAAATAAATAAAGAATTAATTAAATGCTTAAATAAATAAATGCAGATATGCATAAATGAATGAATGTATAAATAAATAATTTTGTCAAATCTGTCATTTTTAATTGTGCTATTTTTGTACCATTTGTGTTATACAAAATTTTTTTCGTGCTTGCACACACTTTCACTCCTATGGAGGACGAGAAATGACTTAAGTATAAATAAATAAATAAATGAATAAATACATAAAAGCAGAATTAAATAAATAAATAAATAAATGTAGAAATACATAAATTAATAAATTAATAAATGAATAAATAAATATATGAATAAATAAATACAGAAATAAATGTAGAAATACATAAGTAAATAAATAAAGAATTAATTAAATGCTTAAATAAATAAATGCAGATATGCATAAATGAATGAATGTATAAATAAATAATTTTGTCAAATCTGTCATTTTTAATTGTGCTATTTTTGTACCATTTGTGTTATACAAAAATTTTTTCTACATTTATTTATGTATTTATACATTAACATGCATTTCTGCTTTTATTTATTTTTACATTTATTAATGCATTCCTACATTTCTACATTTATTTATTTCTGTATTTCTGTGTCCGTATGTTAATAAGGTAGGCGGTCCTAACCTCTCTCAATGCAGGATTGGTTAAACAGGATCGATATCGTTACGGCTGTTCTACTGTGGATAATAGTTCTGTTAAAGGGGTCATATGATGCTTTTTTTAAAGATCATTATTTTGTGTATTTGGTGTAACAGAATATGTTGACATGCTTTAATGTTCAAAGATTCCTAAATGCATCTACTTTCGGAAGGCCAAATAAAGTGCTTTTGCTTTTGCCTAGAAACACACAGCGTCTCCCTGACATGGCTGCATCAACACTAACTGCGGTTACTGAAACCACGCCTTCTTTCTTTGCGTGCACATTTGGGCCGCATTATGCAAATATTCCCACATAGTGAGGTAGATATGTATATATCTCTTTGTATATCTCTCTCTCTTTGGTTTTAAGACTTTAGTCTTTGCAACTTCAGTGATCTTATCTATCCACAATCAGCTTGTAACACTCCAAAGAGAAAGGAAAACTTGAAATCGCATCATATGACCCCTTTAAATATGGCTAGTATTTTAAGTTCCATTGCTAATGATTTGCGTTTAATAGCAAATTATATAGATCATGCACCAAGCGACTACCTTCTGTTTCGTTTGGAACATGTAGTCGATGATTTAGTTCAGCTCAGTGCTGATATGGATGTGGACCTTGATCCAGCTGTGTTCGCCGGTCTTCAAGACGCAGCAGGCCAGCTTCACCTGCGCTCAGAAACAGAGACAAACATGGGACGCCCACCATACCTTTTACCTTCGCATGTAATCAAGGCACACCTCCTTTTAGGACACACCGCTCAAGATATAGCTAATTTATTTGGAGTGTGCGAGAGAACAATTCGTCGGAGGATGGCACAGCATGGGATAAGGTTATTTATAACATTCTGTCAGCTGTACGTTTTGATGACCGATTTGACACTTATGTTTGTTTTGTGAACTTAAACCCATATATTGTGAATTATTGTAACTTTTCGAAACCTTTCTCTATAGTTACCTATTCTTAATCTATTCTAATCATGACATCAAATGCATGTTTCACCCTGCATAAACCAAAGGGTTCTTCTTTTGTTGCTGTTTCTTAGAGTTAAAAATAGAGGCTGTTGTATTGCTGTAGTGTACATTGTGCCCATTGTTACAAGATAATGAGTTGCAGTGTTGTGCTATGAAACTAATTTAATTTGACTTAAACCTCCTCTAGACCTTATTTGCTTTAGGTTTTTAAAGGCCTGTTATGGTAACTTCATATACGACAACCTTTAACATTAATGTATTGCTATTTTGTTTCAGACAACACTAGTTTTAAGTCTTTGAAATTGCAGCAAAGCTAACAAACAGGGCAGCTAATCTCACAGTTTTTTGTTTGTACAAAAAACATTGTTGACATTGTTGTGTCAATTAACTTTGATGTTTTTAATGATCAGAGTCCACAATCTATTTACTCCTTTGGATGACAATGATCTGGATGAAACTGTCACCCAAATTCTGCAGCACCATCCCAATTGTGGATATAAAATGATGGTCGGGCACTTGAATGCACAGGGTATCCGCATACAGAGTAAGTGAGTCACTGGGTCAGGGAAACATTCACCAACAGGCTTCTGGTCAATATCTGATCTATTAATAACGCTGCAAAGAAGTTGCTTTATTTATTGCTTGTGAATTTATTATGGGACTTGAAAACCTGACTTGTGTAGTTAGTGATTTTGAGTAATTCACACCTAATTCTGTGATTTATTTGGCATATTATAGGACAGCGTGTACAGGAATCCATGCGCCGTGTGGATCCTTATGGAGTCTCAATTCGCACCCTTCAGCTCAACCCACGACGGCGCAGGAAGTACTTTGTACCAGCGCCAAATAGTTTATGGCACATCGACGGCAATCACAAATTGATAAGGTATCTGAAGAACCACAACAATCTTGGCAAGCTTGCCAGTTCATTACAATGTTTCCTTCTTAAAATAGTTTGTACTGATCAGTTGGAAAGTATTTAAACAGTGGTATACTGTGACAGTGATAATCAGTATAATATATATATATTAATCGGTAACTTTTTAATAGTATTCAAAATTAGAATTAGTATGTCCCAAATCATAGTATGTTGAAATGAGTATGAATATATTTTTATTAATATCACTCATTATATTTTATTTACTGTGTTTTATTTTTATGAAACCTTGCTACGTATATGGAATAACTTTTATAAAAGTAATAAGCCAAGTGAAGCTGCAATTTACAGTGATTTTATAACAGTAATTTTACTAGTGCGTAGCCTACTGCATAGTACAATTCGTGCTGATCAGCCTGAGCTCGGGCCAAACACACATTTGCGCATGTGACGAGGATGTTTTTTAAGTGCGTTAAGTAAGCTTGGTTTACATAATAAATAATAGTTTAGCATTCAAATACATCGCAAATATGGACACATTTAATTGGATTAATGCCGAATGAGAGAGGCAGGCTGTGCGAGAATGCCGTTTGCTTTCAGTTTCGCTTTGAATTAGCCTAATTCATTTTGGCTTGTTTAGCAACTTATATTTTTCATTTGTGTTTTCTTCTGAAACCGTTCAAAATAGCCTATAGGCTAGGTATTGTGTTTATTGTTTGTACATGGTAATATTTCACTTTATTTACCGGTGTTATTTATGAATGTAATAATGCGATTTGTGCTTATATTTTTTAACCTAAACTACAACGTAACATTAATGTAGACCTACATACCGCTATCTAAATATGATTTCATATATTTGATGCTATATAGACCTACCACATTACCCTCCACTGGATGTAGAATGAGCAGCAATAAACTACATTTTGGCATTTTATAATACTTCTGTGGATATTTTGGTGAAAGTAACTCAAAAGTAGTGTAACGCATTACAATTTAGAGACAGTAATATTGTAATGTAACTAATTACTTTCAAAAGACAGTTACTAGTAATATGCCCGGTAGAAATTTTACGTTCCCAGAACGTCCTCAGAACGTCGCCGCTGGTGTCAAGGATGTTCTCTAGTTACGTCCCCAGAACGTTCTGAGACGGTCACGATGTTGAGTTCTTTAAAGGGTTGGGGGACGTTATTTTGAGGACCTTCACAGAATATTCAGGACGTTCTCGGGACGTTTAGGGGACCATATTTTACTTGGAAATCTGACGTTCCCAAAATGAACGTCGCCGCTGGTCAGGTTTTTTGAAGCATCTTGGAGACGTTGCCACAGTTCTTCTGGATTGAGTCTGTCTCCGTTTGTTCTGTTTCTTCATGTCATTCCAGACAGACTGGATGATGATCAGATCAGATCTCTGTGTGGAGCACTGGCTGCTGTCAGACTCCTTGTGCAAACAAAAATCTCACTGGATTATTATAATTAATGGCAAAATGAATGTTTGGAAATGTAAACTGATATTTCCACTGACACACTACAGCAAAAGATAGAAAAAACTGACTTAAAACCATTTTTTGTAATATTTAATGTAATAGAAAAATAAATAAAGGAATAAATGATTTGATTAAACAAATACAATCCACTTGTAATAATTTGATCCTGAATTAATTTTTATAAAAAATTTTCTTCAATGATTATTTTCTGTATTTATTTTTCACATTTATTTTTATTCTAACTTTTTTTTATTATTTCATTTATTTTTATATTCAATTAATTAATTAATTTATTTATTTATTTTAAAGTTTATTTATGCATTCATTAATTTTTTTATATATTTATACATTCCCACATGTATTTATCTTATTTTTACTTTTTCGTGTGCAACATTGACATTTTTTAATGCACATAATTTTTTAATACACGATATACACAATTTGATTATTTCTATACTTCATGCTTGGGTTAAACACGATTGTATAGAAAAGTTTCCTGCAATAAAATATTTTTGTATATCCTAACAACAAAACTATTTTTATAAGGTGAAAAAACATCTTGTTAAAGCTATAAACTTACACTACCAGTCAAAAGTTTTTGAACAGTGCACTGGCTGCTGTCAGACTCCTTGTGCAAACAAAAATCTCACTGGATTATTATAATTAATGGCAAAATGAATGTTTGGAAATGTAAACTGATATTTCCACTGACACACTACAGCAAAAGATAGAAAAAACTGACTTAAAACCATTTTTTGTAATATTTAATGTAATAGAAAAATAAATAAAGGAATAAATGATTTGATTAAACAAATACAATCCACTTGTAATAATTTGATCCTGAATTAATTTTTATAAAAAATTTTCTTCAATGATTATTTTCTGTATTTATTTTTCACATTTATTTTTATTCTAACTTTTTTTTATTATTTCATTTATTTTTATATTCAATTAATTAATTAATTTATTTATTTATTTTAAAGTTTATTTATGCATTCATTAATTTTTTTATATATTTATACATTCCCACATGTATAAAACACCTTAGTATCGATATTTTTTGTTTGAGTATCGATACTTTCGATAAAAAATCGCCCAAAAAATCGGCCCTGGCATTTTTTGAACAGTAAGAAAGATCCAAATAAAGATCTGAAATAAAAAGCTTTTGTAACATTATACATATACCATTCAAAAGCTTGGAGTCAGTATATATATATATATATATATATATGTATTTTTTTTTTTGGAAAGAAATTATAGAAATATAGAAGATGCTTCAAATTGATCAAAAGTGACGATAAAGACATTTATAATGTTACAAAAGATATACATTTCAGATAAATGCTCTTCTTCTGAACTTTTTATTCATCAAAGAAACCTGAAAAAAAGTATATACTCAGCTGTTTTCAACATAATAATAATAAATGTGTTTTGAGCAGCAAATCAGAATATTAGAATGATTTCTGAAGGATCATGTGACTGGAATAATGATGCTAAAAATTCAGCTTTGAAATCACAGGAATAAATTACATTTTAAAATATAATCAAATAAAAAAAAGTTATTCTAAATAGTAAAATATTTCAAAATGTTACTGTTTTTGCTGTACTTTGGATCAAATAAATGCAGGCTTGGTGAGCATAACGTGACATTGATCCCTTTTTCTGGCCTGTCAGCAATATGCTGCTGCAAATTTGAAAACCCTTTAGGCAAGATGAGCCTACTTTCTGAGATGACATAATGACAGCCTGTTTGAAGAGGCAGGAGAAATGGCAGGGTCTGGAAAGCACAGAAAAGGGCACAGTATGAAAACACTGCATTCACTGCAGTACAGTGTTGGTTGCTAATCAA